>NC_089743.1:76154970-76159970 GCF_040412425.1 Macrobrachium rosenbergii
AGGTTCTCGAACTTCTCAGGGTTCACCTCCTCGGCCTTGTTCCATGTTCGCTCCGGCGTTCGAGATACTCTGGTTGGGTTGACTGGCGCTTACATCTGCCCCGGTGGATCGTGGTGTTTGACAGCCTCACCCTTCTTTGGTTCTCTACGATAGGGGCCTGAGATTCCCGGAGAGGGTGGTACCGGACTCCAGGGAACGTAGATTTGTATATTTTTGTTAACCAATTATGTTACCATCTTATATATGTTTATATATTTTCCCCGGCGGCTCACCCCGCCAGTGGATATGTGTGTGTTTATTTACTTGTCCCGGCGGCTTACACCGCCGTAAGATATACATTGGTTTTAATTTTCCCGGTGGCTCACCCCACCGTCGAATATGTATTTATTTATTATTTCATGATGGTCATAGAATCCGGTGATTTTACCCTTGGGGTTCCGCCGTCCTGTTCCCGGCATCCCTTGTGGTGAAGGTCCCGTTGATTCGGCTCCCTCGTTCCGCCGGTATACTCCGGCAGTCGAGGGGGTTTTTATCCTGCTTACCTTAATTTTAAGTTACTTTCTAGTAGGCCCGTCTCTGACGAGGTTTTTTCATTCCGCCGGAGTACTCCAGTGGTTAACTGAAATACCCTTGCCTGCTTAGTTTAAGTTTCTTAGGAAGGTAAGCTCATTTACTGTTTCCACTTACAGACTGTTCGTTGTGAGGAGCCCGGGTGTACCGCCACTCTCCAACAACCGACTTGATGATCTAATCGTTTGGCACCCGGAGGGCTGCGAGGTGTGCTTCGCTCTTTGCGGGTGCACCCAGGACGAGTCGGTAAGCTATTTGCTTTCCACCCGCATGTTAGTTTCTACCTACCATATTGCAATATATTGCAATATTTTGTGTTTTATATTATTTAAGGTATTTTCTAGTCTCCCTTTGACTCACCCCCCACTTTTTCAGGCCGACGAGTCCTCCAAGAAGGAGTCCCTTGAGTCCCTCCGCGCTTGGGTGGCTGGGTTTGGGAGAAACGTTCCGTCGGGGAAGCCATACGTCCTCGACGAGAAGTGGAGAGATCTTCTCTACCCCGGAGCCCGGATTGCTGCGGCCGTACCAGCTGAAGTGGCCGCACCTATCATTGAACAGATCCGGGTTGTGACCCAGCCACTCCTTGATGAGACCCTCTACGCGGAGGTTTCGGAGGACGTCGCCGCTCTGGACTTGGACCTGGAACCCATGAACACTGAGCAGGACTAGGTAGGTGGTGAGGTAAGTGAGGCAGTGGGGGCGGGTGCCCTGTTTGATTCCCCTTCATCATCCACCTCTTCATTTCAGGGCTTTTCTAAGTCTTCTATCTTGAGGGACAGTGCTCCATCTACTGTCCCTAAGTTGAAGGCTTCGTGGAAGGCGAAGGGCTTCAAGTCCTCGTCTTCCCGGAAGGCATCCCCCTTCCCCCCGTTGAAGGCTAAGGTTTCCACACCTCTAGCCTCCGGGAGCAAAGCTGGAACCTCGGGCAAAGGAGCGAGTAAGAGGGCGGCCAGACCCAGCCCTCCTCGCCAGCCTCCCTTTGACCCTGAGGCATTCTTGCGGGGATGCTTTTGGCTGGGTTTTTCTTCGGAGGTTGATTCCAAGCTTTCTAAGCTTGCCGACAGGTTGCAGAGTCAGGAGAATCTGATCGCGATATGGCGCTCGGCGGTGCCGGACCTAGCTATCAGATCCCTGATACTGCCTCCCTCCCTCCTTTTGATGTTGGAAACCTGTGGCGTTTTGCTTTTCGTGCCATTCGCCATGAGGATACCCCTGACTATCGAGGGTTTGGGCACGAGACGTCTGGAGGAGCTGGAGTTCTTCCCTCCTGACCTCTGCCCCCTACCCAGGCTTCGTTAGGCTGACGGAGGAGGCCTGGGTACAATCAGACAAGGTCCCAAAGGAGACGGTGATCTTCCCTAGGGACCAGGCCCAATCGGCTCTGCTTACGCACTCTTGCACGGAGTGGCAGCGGAGAATACAAAACTCACTTTTACGTTCAAGGGCAACTATACAATGTTTTCCCTGGGAGACAAGTTGCCCCTCCTGCCTGAATAAAGTTGCTTTGGCGACGGCCCAGGCCTGCTTGACAAACCCTTGCCTCAGCTCAGGGAGACGGACTCTGCATCCCTGGTATTCCCGGGAGGTGAGGAGTTCTGGAGGGACGTCCCATCCACCTTTACGGTGGGTAAACTAGATGCCTTCTGTGCGTCCTCGCAATTCAGTGAGCAACTTCCCAAACTCCCGGAAGCTCTCCTGAAGGCGGAGTTTGAGGCAAGGACAAGACTGAGCCAGTCTTTGAATTCCTTGTGTCTGTCGGAGGCGGTCGCCGTCTCTGTGCAGACGAACAGCTCTTCCAGGTTCTGGCTAAATCCTGTTAGCAGGTTTTCAGTCAGACCTGTATGACTTCATGGTGGCAAAGTTGGAGTGCCGCAAATTCATTTTCGCGGATGCCACCATTCGTCATGAGCCTAATAAGCTCATGAAGAGTTCCATCTGGGGGATTAATCTCTTCCCAGAGGACGAAGTCTCGAAGGTCCTGAGCGAGGCTACTAGGGCTAATCAAAGCCTACGCGCTCGGTGGGGTATTTCCGCCTTCAAGCGGAAAACTCCCGAAGCTGGCAGTTCCCAGGGTAAGTCGGGGAAACGCTTCAGGAGACACAGGAGGCCTCATCCCCAGACAGTAGTTCAGGCTGTCCCAGTCTCGGCGGTGGGGCAACCCTCCACCTCCAAGGCTCAACCTCACCAATATGTGCTGGTTCAACCAGCCCAACCCCTTGCTGCACCATCGTATGTCTCCTCCCCGGCATACAACTCCACCTATGAGGGCCATGGGGTCTTTCACGGCCTTAATAGGAGCGCAAGGGGGGGGCAGAGGTCGCGCCCCTTACAGAGGTAGAGCTGGATCCGCCTCTCGGGGAAAATCAGGCCGTGGTAGAGGAAGCAAACCCTCTTCCTCCCACTGAGACCAGTCAGGTAGGTGGTCGCCTTTACTGGTTCAAAGACCAGTGGACCTTCAGCCCCTGGGCACACAGCATTGTGTCCAAAGGTCTGGGTTGGAGCTGGATCAAGGATCCCCCTCCTTTGACCAGATTTTACCAACCCTCCTCCAAAACCCTACAGGATTTTGTGACGGAGCTTCTCAACAAGAGGGCAATAAAGAAAGTAGGGCACCTCAAATTTCAAGGCAGGTTGTTCATGGTTCCAAAGAAGGATTCCGGTCAACAAAGAGTGATTCTAGATCTATCACGTCTAAATCGCTACATAAGATGCGACAAGTTTCGCATGCTTACGGTAGCTCAGGTGCGGACTCTACTTCGGCGTGGAGCCATCACCACCTCTGTCGATCTTTCAGGCGCTTACTATCACGTCCCGGTTGCGCGGAACTTCTCTCCCTTCCTGGGTTTCAAACTCGGGAAACAAGCCTACTCCTTCAGAGTCATGCCTTCCGGAATCAATGTAGCCCCAGAATTTTTCACGAAACTGGCGGAAACAGTCGTTCAGCAACTACGGTCCCAGGGAATCTCCTGGCGGCTTACCTGGACGATTGGATAATCTGGGCTCCGACAGTTCAGGAGTGCCGGAAGGCTACGACCATAGTGATCAAGTTCCTGGAGTCTTTAGGCTTTCAGTTGAACAAGGAGAAGTCCCGCCTGACTCCGGAATCCCGGTTCCAGTGGCTAAGTCTCCAATGGGACCTGACCTCGTGAGGCTGTCCCTCCCGCCATCCAAGCGGAAGGAGATTACCGCGCTACCAGGAAATTTTTGAAGGACAAAGCAGCATCCGCCGGTCTCAAGAAAGAATTCTCAGCTCCCTTCAGTTCGCCTCAGTGACGGACCTGCTCTTGAAAGCAAAACTAAAAGATATAAACAGAGTGTGGCGGAGATGAGCCAATGTCAGGCTCAGAGACAGGGTCTCTTCAATCCCGCGAATCTTGAAGACAAGGCTCCGGCCATGGGCCACAGCCAGTGGCCTGTCGAAGTCGGTTCCACTCCAATTTCCCCCTCCGGCGTTGGTAATCCACACGGACGCTTCATTAAGCGGTTGGGGAGGGTACTCACCAAAACAAAAAGTTCAAGGAACGTGGTCTACAATGTTCCAACAGTTTCATATAAACACCTTGGAAGCTATGGCAGTGTTTCTAACGCTCAAGAAACTTCGCCCCGCCGGCCAGATTCACATCAGGCTTGTGCTGGACAGCGCCGTGGTGGTTCATTGCATCAACAGGGGCGGCTCCAAATCAGGTCACGTAAACCAGGTGATGGTAGCTATCTTCTCCTTGGCGAACAAGCACGGCTGGCATCTGTCAGCCACCCACCCACCTAGCGGGGGTGAGGGCGTGGTAGCGGACTCCTGTCCAGGACTACTCCGTTGGAAACGGGGGTGGTCTCTGGGCGGGGACTCCTTCAATTAGATTAGCTGCGGGTTCCGGGCCTCCAGGTGGATCTGTTCGCCACGGAGAGCAATCACAAGCTTCCTGTTATGGCTCCCAACCTGGACCCCAGGCTTACGCCACGGATGCGATGTCCATAGATTGGAATTGTTGGGAGAGGATCTACCTGTTTCCTCCAATAAACATGTTGTTAAAAGTTCTGCACAAACTCAGGTCATTCAACGGCCAACTAGCTCTGGTAGCTCCCTATTGGCCGAAGAGCAACTGGTTCCCTCTGCTACAGGAACTCAAGTTGCGGTGTCATCAGATACCCGAACCCAGACTGACCCAAGTAGTACAACCAAAGACTGTGTCAGTTTCCTTAAGAATTCAGAATGCCCTGGTTTTATGGACTTTATAAAGTTTGCTGCAAAGAAGGGAGCAAACATTGATCCCGTCAACACTCTGTTTTTGGAATCAGACAAGAGAGATTCTACTCTCAGACAGTATGACTCAGCAGTCAAAAAATTGGCATCCTTTTTAAAGGCATCTGAAGCTCAAACTATGACAACCAACCTAGCAGTTACTTTCTTTAGGTCATTGTTTGAAAAAGGCCTT
>NC_089743.1:76164970-76204970 GCF_040412425.1 Macrobrachium rosenbergii
ATGACTCACATGAGAGAGATCTAAACACCTCTCTTTCACAAGCCAACTGTATGTCAGTAAACTGAAATGAGAGGGAAAAACACTTGTTTATTGAGGTGCTTATTCTAATAACCTATATACTTGGGTCAGTTCAGAATAGGAGCTACTTTTAACCATGAAAGTGCTGGTTGTTTAAGAGTGTGACACACTGATTTCAAATGTCGTTGTTTAAGAGTGTGACACACTGATTTCAAATGTCTAACTAAAAATTATCCACTTGTCACCCTACCATATCTTTCAGACTCACAGAAAATTCAGACAAAATGACAAATTTTAAATCAATTTGTATTTTTCATAACTAACAAACCTGAGGTCTTAATGTAAGGGGATTTTTCTTAGTGCCTAGCTGGAGTCCCATTATTGATAGCACGAGGTTTTGATGGCAACGGGAGATAGTCAATAGGGAAAGAGGTAGGCAGAGCCTGACCTGGTTTCCCCCTAGCAGATGCTGTGATGCTTCAGTTTCTTCCAGCTCAGGTAACTGTATGAGGGGTGGCTTGAGGTGGTGGGCCATGTATGTTAAGACCTCAGGTTTGTTAGTTATGAAATATACAAATTGATTTAAAATTTGTCATTTGTTCATATATGTACTGAACAAACCCTTGGTCTTAACGTAACGGGAGACTTACTTTTGGTGGGAGGATAAAGTAAGCTTTAGAACCGACTGGAGGTTTGGCTCACCTGGGCTTACTTCCTTGCCAATTGTTAGAGCATAGGAAGGAGTCATATGCCTCTGATCTGTTAAGTGAAGGACTACTCAACAGCCAGACATCTGGGCTAAGAGACAATGGGAATTCGTCTATAATGTACCTTGGAAGAAGGACAAGAACCTGTAATTGTTGGAGACAACAACACTCATGTTAACAGCAAACCTTGTTCTGTTGTCAGTTCCTCTCTCCCCTTGTAAGAGAGAGGAAGGGACTTTCTTCTACTAAGGTATTTTTATTGTGTAGGAACAATAAAAAATGACAAATAGAATCGGTGTTCACTCACCTGTATCTAACCAGTTCCAGCAAATGATGGTTCAAATCTCTCCGCTGCCCGCCAGAAGAGGAGGACTAGAAAGAGAGAGGAAGGCCAGTCATCTCATTCACTCTCACTGTCATAACCATCTTAGATAAGATACAAACTATCCTACTGGGGATGCTGGATGAGCTTCACGACTTATTGAGCAGCCACCACCAGACCCATGGAAAAAGTGTCCAAGGACCTATGTGCATTATCCTGCAGACAGAAGGATGTGAAGGTCGTTTGGAGAAGCCATGTACCAGCCTTCAGTATCCTAAGTACCCACAAGTTCTTTCTGAAAGCACTGGAGGGGCCAAAGCCCCTAACATCGTGGGCTCTTGCATTCACTGTACTGTATTGGTATCTGTATGTGAAGTGATACTGTATGCTTGTCTAATCACTTCACATAGCCAAAAGGAGATGGTGTTCTTGGACACTTCTTTCTTGTTCCGGCCTGTGCTAACAAAGTCTTCGACATTCAGGTCTGTGATGTCGAGTCCTTTTCAGATAGTTACACAGTACTCTGACAGGATATAAAAGTACAGGCAGTCACTAGTTTATGATGGGGGTTCCATTTCTACGCCGCGTTGTAAGCTAAAAATCGTTGTAAACCGAAAAATTGTTGAAAATTGTCAAAAATCTTCAGAAAACCTTACTTTCAATGCTCTGGGTTTATTGAAAATGATGTAAACTGCATTTTTATTGAGTTTTTTCATAAAAAAACTCAAATTTTGATTATTTTGTTGCTTTGGAGCCGTATTTTCCTCGGATTGGCGACAGCCGAAAATCCTGGAAATATGCGTCAGAACTGGGAAATAATTTCTGATGAATATTATCGGAAAGCATCGAATCCTCGAAACATCAGAAGTCGATTCCGTCACCGTAACTGAGAGCTCGCCTGTAATTCGTCTGGGCCATTACAACCAAATTCCCAAGGAAGGATCGAGAATGGCTCGAATCTGGTTTGTCGTGAACCGAGGGATTTTGAGTCTTAGCTATAAATTCCGGGACAAATTTGAAGGCTATGGACCCCCAACCCCTCGAGTGTTGAACATTAAAAGAGAGACCATGAAGTTCACCTACTCACTTTGATGAAGCCAAGGCCATTAGGAATGCTGTTTTGAGGGTTAAATTTCTGTTTGATGAACCCCATGAAAGTTCATATAGAGCATGAGTGAGGCTGTTAAGTATTAGGGTCAAATACCAATTAGAAGGCTTAAGATCCCTTGGGGAACAGGACTGTTCAAAACTTTTGAAAAGCATAGAGATTTCCCATGAGGCAGAAAGGTCTACACCTTTAAAATGCAGAACTATTCCTAGAGCAGCTCTATAGCCTTTGATGGCTGACACAGAAAGTAGCTTTTCCCTAGGGAGAAATATGAGGAAGTCAGCTACTTGTTGAATAGAAGCTCCAACTGGCGAGAAACCCTGTTGACAGCACCATTCACAGTAGATGGCCCATTTTCCCTGATACCCAGCTGTAGAAGATCTTCTGAGACAGCCAGACATCTCTGTTGCTGCTCTGTGAGAAAAGCATTTTGCTAGCAGGAGATACTGGATAGCCTCCAGCTGTGAAGAGATAGGGACCCTACTGATTGGTGGAACCTCTTGATGTGAGGTTGGCAAAGAAGGTTGTGCTGGGGGGAGAATCTTCCTCGATGCCTCGGTCAGCAGAGCTAGAAGATCGGGGTACCACTCCATGTGGCTACAAGGGAGCCACTAGGGTCATTCTGAGGTTCTGAGAGGTCATTACTTTGTTGATTACTTGATGGATCAGGCAAAATGGGGGAAAGGAGTAAATGTCCAGGTTGTCCAAAGGGTGTTGCAGGGCTTTCTGCTGATGTGGCCCAGGATCTGGAATGACCGAACAAAATACCTATAGTTTTCTGTTATATCTGGTCACAAACAGATCTACTGTTGGCCTTCCCCACAGATGGAATAGTCTTTCTGCTACCTCCAGATGAAGTGACCACCCTGCTTCCAGCACTTGACCCCGACGACTCAGCATGTCTGCCACAAACGCTCCTCTTGCCTGGAATGTATCTGGCTGAGAGATCCACTGAGTGAGTCACCACCCACTGGTGTAATTCTACTGTTAAATCGTGAGACTGACAGGAAACTAGCCCCCATTTGTTGACATATGCCACCACTGTGGTATTGTTGGACATGACCATGGAGCGCCCTATCACCCTTTCCTGAAATTCCTGAAGGGCTAGGAAGGCTGCTTTTAGCTCCAGGATATTGATGTGAAGCTCTTTGTCTTGGTGATCCCATATCCCTGAAGTCAGATCTTCCAAGTGTGCTCCCCAACCCACATTCGAGACGTTTGAGAACAGAAGAATCTCCGGAGGGGGAGACTGGAGGGGCACTCTTGTGGTCAGGTTCCTGCCATCCAGCCACCATGCTAAGTCCTGTCTCATTTCTTTCGGGAGAGGAACCCAGAAGGGAGAATCCCTTGAAGGTGACCAAACTCTTTCATTCTCCACTGTAGGGATTGAAGGTGGAGACATCCATGAGGAACGAGCTTCTCCAGGGACGGCAGGCTACCTAGAACAATCTGCCACTGATGTACTGGATGCTTTTGTCTTGAAAGGAAGGACTGAACAATGATCCTGAACTTCTTGATGCAGCATAAATAAAAGAATAACTCTTGGCTGTCCTGGATGGACTGCCTGTAATCATCTTAAACATTCAAATATTATCTACCTGGATGGATTGTCTGTAATCATCAACAGGAATTCCAATGCCACCAGGTTGTGTTGTGATATTTAGGCTTAGGTGGATTTCCATTCTAAATAGTAGGTAACAGTCACCACCCTACTTACAAACATTCAGAGACACAAACAGACAGGGTCACAAGTTAAAATTGTGTTTGGAGCACTCCCCTTTGCCACCCATAAGTTAAATTTTTGCTCTGCGCACGTATTCTGCTATTAAGAATTTTTACAAAGAACAGAGGAACACAAGGAAGAAGAACCTGTTCCTTTAACCCCTTGCCTGATTACAGTATCCCAAATATTCTCATGATTAACTACCATGTATTCTTCCTACAATAACAAGAATACTCATTCATACTCATAAAATATTCTTACTTATTTATATCTTCCCATTTAACTTGTTCTTTGATGAACTCCCATTTTCTATATTTCCTCTCCCCATAAGAAATGTTTAGTATATATTTTTGTCAACAGATGGCGGTGTCCACTGTTTACTTTGTGAACTTCCAATGTCAGACGCTGCTCTTATGAAATTCTCTCCAAGTTTATAACTTTCAAAGCATAGATAAAATACTGAATTTTGAATATTGCATGAATCAAAATTTTATTTTTTTCTTTTTACCTTTCTAACATACAAAGTAATTCTTTTTAATACTGCATAATTTAAAAATACAGTGAAACTAGCATAATCTATGACTCTGAAGTTAACTCGGGAATTTAAACATCAACAAAAATTATGCACTGCATATTAAAAACCAACTTGCAAACAATTCAAGGTACGAACATTCGTCCAGAACATAACTTGTTCGTAAGTTGGGTAGCGACTGTATACAAATACTACAGTAATTATTTTCTTTATAAAAATTTTCATTATTTGAGATGAATCGTAGCTAATCTTAAGGTTAGCTGACTACCACTTTGAATGAGGATGGTGGGCTAGTGCAGCCAGAGAAACATCTGCCCAGACAGGTAAACCAAAATCTTTTTAAAAAGGAAAAAGTTTCTCACATTCTTGCTGCGTGTGATCCTTCCCAGTAATTACGTTCACCTAACAGTGGATCCCAAAGGGTGTAAGGTCCCCATCGCGAGACTTGTTGGAGGATCCCTACAGGGAACCAGGCAAACCAAAAGCTTTTTAGAAAGGAAAAAGCTTGACATTCTTGCCTCTTGTGTGATCCTTCCCAGTAATTACTGTCACAAAACAGGGGATCCAACGCAGGGTGTAAGGTCCCCATAGCAATAATTGTTGGAATATCCATATAGGCAAAAAGAACTTTATCTCCTAGAGCACTAGTGACTCCTGTGCCTTAGTCAAAAGTCCATAACCAAAAGTTCAAAACTAGAGACAATGACTACCTTCAGATATGAAGGTATGCTCCTATACACCAATGCATACATTTATACTCCTCAAACTCAACACCGGGACTTCCTAACAACAAAGACTCGAGAGAAAGGAAAATTCTTTTGTATTTGGTTCAGGAGAGTACTGTCCCTGCCATGACAACAGGAATAAGGGCTTTACAATTCTTGTATGAAGCAAAAGGAGGCATAAACTGAGTTCTACAACCACTTAGCTGCATTGACTACCTTCTCTAGAAAAATTTTTTTAAGGAAATTAAAAGACGCACTTACAGCATGGATGTTGTCAGGTTTTACTTTCAAACAATGGGAAATTATCAGGATATGACTCTGCAAGTGCTGACCTGATTAAGCAACAAAAAAAAGACAGCCTTCTAGATTGACCTCCTAACACCACAGAATAAATTCTTACCTCTTCTTCAAAGATTAAGTCTTTCTGGATAAAGCCTTAGAACTATAATTGGACATTGCAGAGTTTCCACATCTTTCTATGATTGTTGAGATATACTTGATGTGCTCTGGAATTTGAGCGTTACTTCAGCTTGCTTCTCGTAAGCCTCTCCTCACCAAATTAAAAACTTTTCTTGTCTGTTGCCAGCAGCAGTGAAGCTTCAAGCTTTTCTTATTAGACTTGTTTTTTATTTTTCCACTGTTTGTTAAAACTGTTTAGTCATGTTCTTTTTCAGATCTGTGATAGTGCCTGCTTTAACTGCCTAATGCGGGCACTATCACAAATCTGAAAAGGGCATTGTTTTGACAAAGTTTTTAGCTTAAACAGTGGAAGAAAATAAAAAAACAAGTCCAACAAGAAAGGGCTTGAAGCTCACTAATACACTTTGCTGTAGCAAGATTTAAAGGAAGTGTTTTGAAAATTGTTCTTAAGGGAAGGTTTAGCCCAAGACTCAAACTGAGGTAACATCAAATTTAAGGGCTACATCCAAATTACACCCTCAACAATCATAAGAAGGTTTTGGGGCTTCCAGCTCAAAAGATCAAAAGACCTCATCCACTAGTCATTAGTGATATTCACGTAGCATGTCCCAGAACTGAAGATAACACAAAGCAATACTGTATACTTTAAGCCCTGGAGCATAAAGTTGCTTTGTGTTCCTGAGATACTGGGAGAACGTGATCGAGTTATTTATAGAGATGTGTGCTGATATACCTCAGAGCTGTAAAGAAAAATATATTTTCGCATTTAATTTGAATCATGGATTTTTAAACATGTAATAATTGTGTAATCAGTTTCCCTTGATAAACCTTTTTTAGTGGCAAAATACCCATCAATTCAGGTGACAATATTTGGTTTCTCACGGTAAACTGATTGTTTGATGTAAACAACCGTACTGCTGCTTAATGCTTTCCCCAGAAGTTCGTTAAGACAGCAGTCGACACGAAGGGCCGGATGGAAGCAGAGAGAAGAAATTTCCAGTCCAAGGAAGACGGTTCTTCAATTACTACCACCGTACCTGAAGACTTATCATATCGAGGACCATATTCTCCTCCTTGGCCCATTTTTGTTCAGGATGGGCGCAAGGTCCTTTTGTCATGACCGCCTAAGAAAACTATAGCCTGTAGACGGCTCTCACTGGATCAGTCAACCAACTTACTTCTTAGCTGCATCGCCACTCACCATCGACACGGCGATCCTCCTTCTACCTTAGCAATTACTAAAGGAACGGATGCTTGAGGTATGTCACCCTGAACAGATGCATTTCAATGGTGATTTAAGTTTACATTTACTTTTATGCCTTTAGTTCTTAGGGTTCTATTTACTTCTCAACCTGATAAAATAAATAACCCTTGGAAATATAACTTTATATTTGAGGCACTACAAAGTTTTATGCATGTTTAAAAGTCCAGTATGAGTGACAGATTATTTAAGATTGGTTTTGGAATTAATCTTCCATCATTAAGATTAAAGTTTTGATGGTTTCTGAGAGAGGAGAAGCATAGACAGTTGTTGATGTACTGTTTAGGTGACATTAGTTTCTTGGAGCTGCCTTTCACTTTCAATATATTTAATTTAATATTGATTTTGCTGTTTCAATTTTGGTCTTTAACATGGCATTATTTAGTGATGTTTGCTTCTTTTTTATTTACATTGGAAAGTGGTTTCAAAGGTGTGCTTTTCAAAAATTTTGTAATCAAGGAGGGACTATTCCAGTAATGGATTGGGAGGCTCTGCATCACCTATTCAGTGATTGCTTATCGCTGGCTAGGTTGCCTCTCTGAAAGCACACCTGTCCTTATCAAATCAACATTTCGAAAGTGTTCAAATTTAACATGATTGGTACTGCACAGGAACATTAAATTAATAAATATTTTTAAATTATGATTGTTTTACTTATATTGTTCATTACTATAAAGTTTAGTCCACAAGCATCAAGATCAATAACCTGACCACTGACTAAGTGAGACTTTAACACTTTCCATTTTTTGTCATCCCAGTCCTGACATTCACTGCAAGTATTCTCCCTACTACATTCTTGCCCCTTACATTTGACACACTTGGAATGAGAGTCGTGAGACAATTTCGTAAACCTAGTTTTGCACCCCTCACTGCAAAAGCGAATGCTAGAAGAACTAGTCTGAAATTATTAGCAAAATCTAGAATAACGTTAACTAAATAGCTAACGGAGCAACTAACCATTGAAGGTGACAACAAAATTCGAATACTTCACCAATTCCTTGAAATACTTCCAAAAAAACCATGAGGAAAGGCTGCAGAGAACACCCGAAGAACATCGAGAGCCAGCAGAAAATGAATTGAGCTTTTTACTACATTCTTCCTCTTCTCCTCCAAAAGTGGGCGGGGTCTTGTCACCTACACAAAACAATTGAGCGCTACTGCGAATTTTGAATTTTTAAGCTGCAAAGGGTGAAAACCTATAGCTATATAACTACTTGGTAAGTTACTTATATGAAAGTTAACGTCACTCTAAAACTGAATTCCAAAAAGCAAGACATTCCTCCCTAAGCATGAGAAATAGGTCTATCAATGTAAGGTTAATACTCCAATACCTCGCCAAGAACCATTACCCCTTCAGGACCAACATTTATTTATCTATTTATTCATTTATTTATTTATTAATAAATTATTTATAAATTATTTTATCTTATGTATTTATTTTATATTTTGTTTTTTCATTTTTTTTTACCCAGTGCAGTAGACAAGCAGTCATGCTAAGAACAACATAATGACTTCATAAGTGATTCTGTCTCAGGATTAGGCGAAAGTCCCTAATTAATTTGAGAGCTCTTCACTTCCATAAGGCAAGCAACTTGAAAAAACTTGCATCTTGAATGGAACGAAGTTTAAAATCTGACATTGCATCTGTCCTAAAACAGTTCGAAGCAGCTCCATGAACTGGAAACCAAAGCAGTGGCATTTGAGAACCAGCTTCAAGGGATACACTTTTGACGTCACCTCAAAATATGTCTTAACAGAATCAGATGGTTCTAACTTCTTACTCGTTTTAAGAGGAGCCAAGATAGAAGCATAGAAAATAGAGCCAATCAACAGATACATCTTGCAAATAGAAGACGGTAAAGAGGAGCAATGCGAACTGTGAATCACTTAAAAACCAAAAGGAGAATCATCCAAATCAGGGTTGAAAACTGTCAAGGCTAAAGCTAGAACAGAGACGGCAGAAAACGGTAAATCTGCAGATAAAGGTGGTGATGATATGGTAGAGGGCTCTCGCTTGACAAATCAATTCAAAAGAAGACTCTGTTGACAATGGGGCAATAGAGGGGGGGGCGGGAAATTGAGTAAGGGTTGTCAGAAAGAATAAATGATGACATGGGGTAAGTAAATGATTGAACAGCTAAAGTACTGACGAGCATTTCACGAACTGGAATGCAATGTCTATGATTCCTAATAACTCAACCAGGTCACATGCATCACTCTCACTCATGCCAAATGAGGAAAACAGGTGTCGGGATGACGGGATAATTCAAACTATACTAATAACTCTGGGAGAATTTCACGTCAAGATTTAGAGATGGCTGAGAAAGAAAAAGACCATTGAAGCAGGAGCCCAAAGGGTGGGCTACAGACAGACGAAGACTCTAACTCCTCTCACAGGGGAGCTGAAAAGGTTGATTGCTATAAGGAGAAACTACAATCCTTACCCATAATACACTTGGTTAAGTGCCTAGCTGACAATAGAAGTAAACTCATATCATCATATTAGCTATCCGTTTCTCCTGAACTACATTAGGGAGCATTGGAAGACCAGCAGGAGTGAGGGAGGAATAAAACTGGAAGAAGAAAGAATTGACAGAGTTGACTTGAACTCCTTAGGATTTGGATTGAGCTTCAGGTGTGAAGTAAAACAGGTTTGGGGAGGTGGATGGATTGCGCCAGTGTGAAGCAGAATTACGACCACTGTTATGGTATTAATGATTCGAAACAAAGGTGCCAATACTTCTATATAGCTATAAATTCACTTAATGGCAACTTTTTATACATACGTGAGAGTTAGACCAGTCAGTAATGCTTGGTGACTCAAGGGGAAGGTACTGCATCTCTCTCTCTCTCTCACGAGTCTTTTTAAATTTGCTTTGTAAATATAACATAAGTTGGTTGTTTTTGTTTGTCTTTTACGATAGTATGTCGGTTGTAAAATGTAATTTTACAAAAGAAAATAGCAAAGAAATATTAGAAAAGCATGTAAAAGTAAAAAGTTACTGAATCTTCCTTCTCGAAAACTTACGTGAATATTTTACAACAAATATGCGAAAAATCTGTTACTGCTTTGTTTCTTATCTGTTTTGATATTGTGTGAGCAGTAATAATAATTTTACAAAATCCAAAAACTTATATAAGTTGGTAAAATTTACGATTGTCTTGTAAATGAGGCCCCACAAGGGGTTATAAATACAGGCAGTCCTCAGTTATCGCAAGGGTTCCGCTCTGAGGGTGATGATAACCGTAATCGCTTACTAACCAAAAATCGGCGACAAAGCTTTTATGATTTTCAGCTTATCACGCCGCATTGCGCCGATTTTCGGTTATCGGCGCCCTGTTAGTGGCTATTGGCGCCAATACCAATTATCGGCGCCTATAAGCTGAAATCGGCGATTTTCGGCGCCGAAAATTGCAGATTTTCATCGCTGGACAAGCCCCATAAAACCAGATCACCATTAACCGAGCCTGCCATTAACCAGGGGACTGCCTAGTCATTTTTAACTTCTCGCTGAAGGTAGGGAAATTTTTTTAGAATTTTTTATTTATACAATGTGAATGTACGTGTCATTCTTTTCCATTTGATGTGATTTTATTTTGCCGACTAAAGTTTCCCTGCCTGGGGTGCTGTAATATTGATAAATTATGCCGGCCCCTTTAAGGGTTAAGACCAGACCAAACTAATTGTCTATGTAAACTAATGGCCTCTAGCATCTTATGATATCTGACAAAATTATACACTCTCATCACACCACTCCTTACAGTCTCACACTGAGAATAAAAAAGTTAAATCAAACTCATTACCCCCACCACTAACACCCATGTGACCATCATTTCCAACAGAACACATTCGGTCTACATAAAACTCCTTCATACCCAACACTAATGCTTCTATCTCTGCTTGCTGTAGATGACATAATGCAAAACAGAAAACAAGCACAATACTGTATAGGAGAAAAACAGTCAGGAATAGTTGAAGTTATTACAGCCAACTCACACTGTGCGCACAAAGACACAACATGAAGAATTCTGACAGGAGCGTAAACATTCCAATGCCACCTGGTGCGAAACAGGTGACTACAGCTAGTCCATCCAGGTCAGCCAAACAATCTTTTGTCTATTTTGAACTCCAATTGTACCTAACTGTCTATTTTGAACTCTGATTGCACCTAACAATACAAAGATATAAAGATAATTTTAACAATAGGTAAGAGTATATATGAGCTTTAATCAGGCGGGTGGGCAGTACCTCACTCTGCACATACCTGCCAATAGTTAACTTTCTTGTTACAAAGCTTCAACAACAGATCAGCCTTTGCTGTAGGTATATCCTTGTAAAAGATGAAGTTTCATATCCTTTGTAAGAACAAACATTATTTTACTAATGGCACACATTTTCAAAACTATATGTGAAACAACATTTCCACTTGCCTGAAGCATTGCAGCCGTCTGAAGCAGAGCTAGGGTACAATCACTTGGAATGTTATAAGTACCAGTTTCAGCATATTCTAATAGAATTTTCAAGCATTCACCATCAATGTCCTGGAATCAAAAATTATAGTTTTACCTCTCCTTTCCTTATTGTACTTGGATTTTATAAACTACTTAATGAGTTAATGAATTCAGATCTTCAAAATTTTAGTGATAACAAAAAACCATCTGCTTGCACAAGCCTCTATGATTGTCAGCTGCAATTAAAAAAAGTACATTAGCTGCAATTAAAATAGTACAATTTAGAATGCATATGGAATCAGAGATGGAAATAGTTAAATATCGGCTCCAGGTACATATAATGGGTTGAGATGGAGCAAAAGTACTACTGCTAAAATCACAATTTTTAAAAGTAAATTGTACTTTTCCTAACTATACAAATCTGAGGTCCTTTAAATTAAGAATTACTTACGGCGAAGCTGGACACAGCTGTTAAACTCTTGAAGAAGGTGGTTAGGCAGTAACTACCGTCAGGTATGTGGGAATACCCGCATGCCCGGATGTTAACATTCCAGTTTTTTTTCTGAGGCAGGATGCTCAGAGATTTGAGTTGAACCTCCAATTTGAAATGCTGGCACACATGACACAACACACCAAAGGAACTAAGATTTATGCCTCTGCTTTCAACCAATTGTGCTTTAACAGATATATATCTGTTATCAGTGGACACAGAAAACTTACTTGACCGATTGATTGATAAATGGGTAACAGATGAGGATTGAGACTTGCAACACAGAGTGAAGAGGTGTTGTAGCATGACGATTCTGCACTGGCATGGCGCTAAAGGCAACTGTGCTCTAGAGCAAGAAACCTGATGCCTTTCCTCCCTATGAGAATAAGCATGATGAATCACACCTCAACCACTTACGAGAAGAGGAAGAAGGAGGAGGCCAAGGGGAATGACACTGGTCATAACTATGATCCCTCACACCTCAAGAAACCTCCTGAGCATCAGACAACTAACACAGACATTTTGACCATTGGGCACTCTGCCCAATGGGCAAAATGGCCATAACCCGCCAGCCTCGGAGACCGATATAAAGAGCAAGGGTGATTAGCGCCAAAAGAAGAAAACCATGAGTCCACTAAAAAATCTTTAGGTGAAGAGAGAGGAGATCCCAGATAGGGATTCCTAGGAGTTTGTGGCCTCCTGGAAGGCCTAGTAAGCAAGGACTTGAACCTAGAACTAGCACGTTGTTCTCCACCTACAACACCTGTATCCTGTCTACCTATGCCGCACTGAATTCTACCACTTGCATCTTTTGATGACCTAACACCAACCTGCATGCGAACATGACCAGGCTGACTGAATGACTGGAGAGACAAAGGCACAAACCACTTCCTTTCCCCCAAATACACCCTTTCTGTACCTCCAGAATGGGAGGAGGTGTCAGTTGCCTCTGGCTTAGCTCTGCTGCAATGCGAAAACAAAAAACACAATTAAATTTAGAGGGCAATGAAGCTAATGTAGCTGTTGTAAATTCCACAAATTTTTCTACTATAACCCTAAGAGTACTATGTCTGATTCCAACTTTCCAACCCTCATACCCTTGACAATGTAGGGAGATTAAACCTGAGGAACAGAATGTCTTGAGGGAGAAAAATTGCTATGTAAAGGGAAAAGAGGAGAAGAGCAACTATCCGACAACCACAAAACAAAAGGTTAACTTTGCCTCTTCCAGGCTTAACCTATCTAACTAAATCTTAATAGCCCTATCAGGACAGAAGTGTTTCCTCTCCTTTCCCCACCAAAAAGCTTAAATTTGAAATTCTTACAGTTCTCAGATATACTTAGACTTAACATCGTTGTCACTTCTAAGGCATAAAAAAAAGAAAAAGATAAACAGCCTCAAGGAGAATACTTGAAATAAATATACTCTTTTAACTGCTGATAGTACTAACAAAAATAGTGTTTCACAGTAAATAATTCAAGGGAAATGATTCCACAGACTTAAAAGGATCTGCTGATAAAATCTTAAAGCTACACCTAAATTCCAGAGAGAGACTGATTCTGAATTCTAGGGGCTTCAAACTCAGCTGATTTCAATACCTTAAGGAGCTGATCATTAGCCAGATTCAATTGCACATAACGCAATACAAAGGAAAGCATTGAACTATATAGCCTCGAAAGCAGACAGTGAAAAACTCTTACTATATTTAAGAAAGCTGAGAAACTTTGATGCCTGCAGGGTGCTGAAAATTCAGCACCTGGAACTATACACCAACTGCTGCTTCTGATACAAGGCCAAGGTTGTTTCTCCAATTGGACAAGGCAGTCATTGTCTTTGGCACGCCTCTTGTCTACAGCAGCAACTACCAGATCTCTGAGGAAGAGAGAGGCAGAAACCAGCAATAGTCCATTCCTGAGGGTCAGAGTCAACTCAGATCCTACAGACCTAGAGATCCAATTCAGGACAGCGTCCCTTCTCCTCAGCACCAGGTTCACCCATAGGTTTGCTGTCTGGTGGGCCAGTTGAAGTCCTCTCCAGGGGTGATCGAACCTAAGGAGGTGGCAACCTTGGAAACTGTGAAGGACCGCAGATCCAGCAGGAGACTGCCTAGAGAGCTTCCATAGTGGCAGCTTCCAGGTTCACTGCCTCTTGCTGCAAGAGAGAGACCCCTTCTGCAGTAAGCTGCTGCAGCAAAAGACCTGGGCCTAGACAACCAGGTACGGGTCACCTGTTTAATCAACAATAACCCCTCTGAGGGCGTGTAGAAACACTTCTGTCGAGGCAGAGGAGAGGGATGTAGCTTCTCCGAACGGTTCGAACGAAGCAAATTATCCTGCCCAGAGACCAGATTATTCACTTGTTCGAGCACCCCTTCAGAAAGTGCTGACCATGACAACCCCGCCAAAGCTTTAGGTTCCTTCTTAGGACCCCAGTAAGATTTGAGGCGCGAAGGACGATCCACAGAAGAGGCATGGTCCCTCCCTGAGATCATTGTGCTGACGAATCAGTGCAATGATCTCGGAAAAGGTCCTCTGTATCTCGGGGGTGTGCCAGTCCTGGGGAAGAGGACCCTGAAGTCCTTCCAGGACACAGTCCTCCCAATCAAATCTCCCTGCAGGAGGGAGAACCTCGGCAGGTCCCTTGGATCCTTCCTCAACCACTTGGGTGTACGATCGAGTCAGTCCGAGAACTGAACCCGGGGTGTAGGCCGTCGTGGTAGAACTCCAATGGGAAGAAGCATTCTCATCGAAGTCCGTCCTGTCCAACTCACACCACCCAGTGTAATCCCAGGAGGTTGAGGGGATAGGCGCTATACCATGGAGAGGTGCTATCCTGAGGAGAGCGTAAAGGTTCACGTGAATGTACTCGAACACTCTCCTCAAGCTAGCGGGATCAATCATGCGAACGTGAACGAGGGCTGGACAGAGTTGTGCGATTGGGCACCGCTGAACGTGAACTTGCACCGTCCTCACGACAAGCTCCAGTCTTCTTTGAGGCCAAATCCTCCTGGCAAGTAAAGGACTGTAAATGGGACTTCCTCACTGCACAGGTGCTCGGATCCTCGAGTCCAAAGCACTGGGCTGGGAACCTGTTCGAGTACTCGAAGAAGTGCTGGCAGGAAGTGACAAAAGTACCTGCATGCTTTGACACTTTCTCCCATCCTGTGCCTAAACCAGACTGGGGAGCAGATTCTCTAGTGCTGGTTTGGGGTACTCAAGGTTCCGGGGAAAATGGGAGCTGTCTCTACCCGAGTGTCAGAAGAAACTTGGGAAGAGGCAGGCACAGTAACAGTCTTGGAAGCGGACTTCCCAAAGCCGGTTACGAAAGGCGAGCCTTGGAGGGTCATGAACTTGAGGTTCCAGAGACACGAGACCCCGGAGGGGTACACAAAATGGTCTGAAGACCAGGGAGATACAACGAGAGATCCCACTGCTTCCCCTGGGAAGGGGTAGTTCTAGAAGTCCCATGAGGGCCTTTCTCTGGGAGAGAGAAGAGCCTTCTTCTTCTTCTTCAGCCAGCGAGTCTTATGAGAAGAAGGGGAGGGGGCAGCAGCAGACAAAGTCGAAGACAAAGATGATGATGACGACACCTTACGACTCCTCTTCTTTGATTTCTTCTTCGACATCTTCTTCAGGATGGCGGTCAGTAACTGGTCTCCCATACAGGAGGGAGCAGCAGGAGCAGCAAGAACAACAGGAGCAGCTGGAACCACAAAAACAGTAGGCGGGAGGGTCACAGCATAACCCGGAGCAGGAGCATGGACAGCAGTTTGGTCTACCACAGCCGGGGTCGTCAGAGTTAGAACATGGTTGACACCAATGTGGGAACCTTGGCGAACGCCATCATAGTCACTGTGGTGGTGGTGGGTGGTGAAAGAGGCGTGGGTCATGACAAGTTACTCAGGAATGTGAAGTCTTCAAGTGCGCCAAGAGACCTTGCACTGAAGGGACACCCAAGAGCCATAAGGAGACCCAAATCTCCCAGAACTCATCCGCCTGACCTGGAGAAGATAAAGTCGGGTAAGAGGAGGGGAAACTCCTCTCGCTCCAAGGGAGAAACTTCCCCCTCGGAGCAAGCGGAGACCCCTGAGCCAAGGTAGTCCCCGTCACCCACACCCCCACCCTGACAATCTTGACCCGACAATGCAAATGAAGACTAAGAGGGAGAGATCACTCCTGAAGGAGAGACAGCCAAGTGAGGAAGTTAGCAGGAGGGAGAAATGAAGAAGGGTTGGCAACCAAAGGTGTAGTCAGCGGCGTGTAACCCTCGGACAATGCTTTGTAAGCCTTCTTCTTGTACTGCCTCCTGCCAGAAAACTTCACTCACTGCACAGGCTATCAGGAACAACACTCATTACAAGCTGATTCAGGATTACAGTCATGCTCCTGCAACTAGTGCAGAGGACATGAGGGTCAATGTCAACAGATGAGAGGAAGTGGGTGCAACCCCTGCCATCAAGACCAGGACACATGCTGGGTGACAGCCTTCTGCACAGGTTTAGATGATTCATGGGTTTGCATATTAACAAATGATCAAACATACAAACAGATGTTATATCAAAACAAAACAAGAAAGATCCCACTGGGGAAAAAGCAAAACAGCGATCAGGGCTGAGAGCCAGGAAACACATCTGCATCATACGACAGCCAAAAGTAAATTGGAATGTTTACATTCAGGCAGGTGGGACTCCAGTCTACCGGATGGTAGTTGACTGCCTAACCACATTGTTCAAAAGTTTAACGGCCGTTCCAGCTTCATTGAAAGTAATTCCTTATGCAAAGGACCGATGGTTTGTACATTGTGTAGGAATACTGTAATTAGATGAAATCTATGTAAGTCATCGGTAGGCAAAAGGGTTAAAATTTATCAAGGAATTTTTTATAATTAAATCTGAGCACCAAACTGAGTTGGTGCCCAGATTTAATTATAAAAAATTCCTTGATAAATTTTAACCCTTTACTTGTGCTAATATCTTCCTTCATTACCACTTCATTGGAGTTGAAGTTACCTGTAATGTGATCTTTCCATTTAATCTTGGTTAGTGATCCTCATCCTTTTATATCTTAAATATTATAGTGCATGTGTTGAAACAATATTACCATTGTATTAATAAGACTACAAAAATAATTTTTACAGCCTTAAATTTACCAGTATTGACCAATTACATAAAAAAACACTATAATATTTAAGATATAAAAGGATGAGGATCACTGGCAAGATTAACCTAAACGCCTACTGGACATATCATACGCCGACTAAAAATTGTCTGTTGGGTGCCAAGGGACGCACTGCACGTCGACTAAAAAAATTTCAACCTTCGGTCAACTTTGACTCGAATCAAGTGGTCCAAAAACGCACTGGTGTAAGCTAAAACTCTTACATTCTAGTAATATTCAATCATGTACCTTCATTTTGCAACAAATTGGAAGTCTCTAGCACAATATTTTGATTAATGGTGAATTTTAAAAACTTTTTCCTTACGCCCGCTGTAACTCGCTGAAAATTTCAGAAATTCTTTCGTCATTTTGTCGTAGTTTTGCACTGTTTTATATTAAACTGTTACATAAAGTTTTATATATGAAAATGATGCGCAATTTCATCGTAAATACAGCAAAATACAACCCATGGTTGTAGCTTTTATCAGTTTGGAAATATTTTCACATAAACCGATAACTGCCAAAATTTCAACTCGGTCAACTTTTTTGACTCGACCGAAATGGTCAAAAAACGCACCAAGCTAAAATCTTACATTCTAGTAATATTCAATCATTTACCTTCATTTTGCCACAAACTGGAAGTCTCTAACAATATCGATTTATGATGAATTTTTAAAAAACTTTTTCCTTACATCCGTGCCAGAAATTCTTTCATCACGTTGTCGTATTATGTTTGCACCGTTTTATATTAGTCGTTACATAAAAGTTTTTATATATGAAAATGTGCGCAATTTCATGTAGAATACAACAGAAAATAACTCATGGTTGTAGCTTATTAGTTTTAAATATTTTCATATAAATCACGATAACTGCCAAAATTTCAACCTTCGGGTCAACTTTAACTGAGTGAAATGGGTAAAAACGCGGTATAAGCTAAAACTCTTTACATTCTAGTAATATTCAATCATGTACCTTCATTTTATAACAAACTGGAATCTCTAGCACAATATTTCGATTCACGGTGAATTTCTGAAGAGAAAAAAAAAACTTTCCCTTATGTCTGCAGTGGTAACTCGGCGAACATCTCAGAAATTCTTCGTCACGTTATCGTAATGTTTGCATCGTTTTACATTAGTCGTTACAAAAATTTTATATATGAAAATGTGCAATTTCATGTAGAATACAACAGGCCATAACTCATGGTTGTAGCTTTTATCCAGTTTTGAAATATTTTCATAAATCACGATAACTGCCAAAATTTCAACAACGTCAACTTTAACTCGACGAAATGGTCGAAAACGCAATTGTAAGCTAAAACTCTTACATCAGTAATATTCAATCATTTACCATTTGCAATAAATTGGAAGTCTCTAGCACAATATTTCGATTTATGGTGAATTTTGAAAAAACATTTTCCTTACATGCGTAACTGACCGAACATCTCAAGAAATTCTTTAGATCGTTCCAAATCGTAATATTTGCATCGTTTAACATTAGTTGTTACATAAGTTTTATATATGAAAAATGCGCAATTTCATGTACAATACAACAAAAAATAGTCATGGTTGTAGCTTTTATCAGTTTTAAATACTTTTATATAATCACGATAAATAGAAAAAATTCACTTTCTGGTCCAACTTTAACTCGACCGAAATGGTAAAAACTGTAATTATAAGCTAAAACACTTTACAGTCTAGTAATATTCAATCAATTAGCTTCATATTTCAACAAACAGGAAGTCTCTAGCAATATTTCGATTTATGGTGAATTTGAAAAAATTTTTTTTCACGTCCATCAGACAAGTATTTAATTCATGCATCATTTTGTGAAATATTTTTCATTGTGTTGCTTTGATAATTTTTACAATTTGTTATATACAAAATCATCGCAATTTGTAATACATAAAGAAAAAACAAAATAACCTGTTAGCTTTAACAGTTTTGCTCTGGCGATTTGTATAAATTATATACTAAAAATTTTTGTGCTGTCATATATTTCAATATTTTTATATGATAATGATATATTTTTCATTTCTGATGGTTGCATACTAAACTTCAGGCAATGACAAAAAAATGAGCCAAAAATGAACTCTTAATCTTAAAAACTAAGCGTGCTGTGATTTTTGGAAAAAACAACCGCTTCATTGTAACTCCCGAACGCCACGACATATGGGAAACGTTTTTTTGTAAATAGAGGCTCGGCGTTTAAGGGTTAAATGGAAAGATCACATTACAGGTAACTTCAACTCCAATGAAGTGGTAATGAAGGAAGATATTAGCACAAGTAAAGATCAGTATCACTGGCCTGTTTTATACTTTGTACAACAGACAATGCTTTATGAGAAGTTTCCCAAGGGGCAGAATACTTGACAGAGAAGATCTGGAGGAAAACCAATGATTCAAATTTGCTAAGAAGAAAGCAAATAACAACTGTGCCCAAAGTTTCCCAGCATGCCATTTCCTATTACAGTAAACATCCCGTATTTCCGGGGATGTGTACCGCAACCCCCAACGAATAGCTAAAATCTGCGAATACTGAAAACCCCTCTAAAAACACTTAGAACTATCTATTTTGATCGTTTTTTAAACACAAAAAAAAAGGCTTCTAAAAATGCTTAAACCTGAGTATTTTAATAGTTTTATCACAAAAAGTGCATTTAGTCATGAAAATACAGTAATTAGTGAATATTTCTCAGTGAAAAATACTGGAAATGGGCGAATTTTCCGCGAATAATGTGCATATATGTTCCACAGAGAAATCCGCGAATAGGTGAGTCCATGAATAGTGAGACCGTGAATACAGGGGGTTTACTGTACTTGCTATTTACAGCTTCCCCAAATTATCAGCATCAATATCAACTCATGGTTGCTTCATGGTAAAAGGATGCCTTTACTTTTGTTAAAAAGAATTAACCAAACATGCAAAAAATAAAATACAAAAGACATACCTTTAGCATTATAACCTCTTTGTCTTTTTCACTGAAGTTGTTTGAAAACATGGCCCTGAAATAGTCACTAGATGCAATCAGCTTTTTTTTGTTACAGGGGAACTGGTAGCCATCCGCCTTCAAGATTATGACTTCATTAGTTTCTCCATCCATGGTTAATACTTCAAAGGTTTCAGACCTACAGGAAGTTTTTCATTATCAATATCAAAGAATCACATGGCAGTCTGGTTAAATATGGCAAATTCTAAATGCCACCGCTTGTTATAACAAAACCAGTTAACAACTTTGGTTATTTAATTTCTTAAAAATCACAATTTTTTTTAAAGTAAATTGTATTTTTCCTAACTATACAAACCTGAGGTCCTTTATATTAGGAATTGCTTACAGCAAAGCTGGAAACAGTTGTTAAACTCTTGGACAAGGTGGTTAGGCAGTAACTACCGTCAGGTAGGCGGGAGTCCTGCCTGCCCGGATATAAACATTCCAATTTGCCTTTCGGTCCAGGTTTCATACTAAGGGGTCGCATGAGGTGGGCGTAAATGTAATGTAAAGGACCTCAGGTTATATAGTTAGGAAAAATACAATTTACTCTAAAAAACTGTGATTTGTTCCTACACAATATGCAAACCATGGGTCCTTTACATTAGGAAGACACTGGTTGGAGGGAGGAATCTGAGTGGGTCTCTGAACCGACTGGAGTTCTGCATATCTGGGCTACTCCTCCTGGTCAAAAGAGCGAGGAGGAGTAACGTGCCTCTGACATATTGACCGGAGTACAGGAACCGCAAGATCAACTGTCAGACTTCTGGACCTTTTCAACTGAGTGAGGAATCGTAACTCATATGAAAACAGGCTAGGAAGAATCTTAAGAGTTGGAGGGAAAAGGCAAAAACCAGAACAGGGTTTGTCTTATTGCCAGGTCTCCTTCCTCCTTGCAAGAGGAAGGAGGCGGGATTCTCTATGATTCTAGGAAAGAAAATAGAACGGGAGCTCGATGTTAAGCTTACAGCATCAGATGCCAGTTCCAGCAAGTGTCGGTTTTAGTCCCATTCTCTGCCCAAGGATGACACAGGAGATGAGGAAGGAGGAGGAGAGGCCACTCACTCTCTTAATCCCTCTCACTTTCAGAACCGCAAACCTTAGGCAAGGTGCTACCTGTCCTCTTATAGGGGCTGGGTAAGAAAACGATTTGTTGAGCAGCCACCACAGGTCAAGGAAAAGGGGTTCCAAAGACTTGTGGGCAAAAACCTAAAGATAAAAAGACATAAATGTGGTCTGATAAGACCAAATCTCTGCTTTCAGGCTGACAAATACTTCTGGAATGCGAGGGATGAACCAAGCCTTTGACTTTGTGAGCTCTCAGGTGGAGTGTACAGGTGTCACCATCATCAGCTGTAGAGTACGCCCTTCTAATCGTCTCAAGAAGCCAGAAAGAAAGACGTGTCCTTGGACACTTCATGCTTGGGCAACTCAGTACTAGCGGAAAATTGTCAATATCCATTAGAGATGCTGAGTCTTCTTCAGAAAGTACCACAGCACCCCAACAGGACAAAGCACTGACTGATCTGGATCATCAACTACAAAGTCCAAGGGGGAGGATCATGAAGGACTCGAACTTGGCAACAAGTGTCAACGGGTTTGGAGTTCGCTACAACATTCGAGATGGAATCGAGCTACTGGTCCCCATCCCTTGAATGCTCACAGCAAAGAAGGTCCCTGAAGATTGTCTATCCTCTTCTCCAATGCTGGGGCGAGATGAGAGATAGTCTTGAGAGTTAGATCTCTGTCTGATGACTGTCGCAAGGGCGTGCAGAGCAAGAGACAGGAACCCTAAACGAGAGTCACATGCCGCACAGGGGCCTGAGGTCCCTAGGAGAGCAATACCGATTGAAGCTTCTCATCAGTAGCTAAATCTTGACTGAGAAGAAAAGGGCTACCTTCAGAGGAAAAGTCCCATCAACAACACCAACCAGCAAAGACAGCTCCAATCCCTGGGTACTGCTGCAGAGGCTTGATAGAGATATCCAGCTATCTCCATTGCCACTCGGCGAGAAGCCTATGATTGCAAGAGAACCCGGATAGTCTCTAGTTGTGAAGGCACGCGGACTGTAATGCCTGAGGAACCACTTCAAGTGTCACTGACATAGAAGATTGGGTCAGCAAGGAACTCTTCTCGGTGCCTCAGAGGTAGAGCTGGTCAGGGCATAAGGCAAAGTCTTCCAGCATTCATCTTAAATTCGAGGTGAACAACACTTTGCTGAACACCTTGTGAATTAGACAAATACAGTGGGAAGACGAAGACGTTGAGGTTGTCCCACAATGTCAGCATGCATCACTGTAGTGGCCCATGGGTCTGGTACAAAGGAGCAGAAGACTTGCAGACTTTTGTTGTGCCTGGTGGCAAACAGAAAGATGATAGGGAGCCCTCAAGTCGAGCAACCTCTCCGTGAAGTATTGAGTGAAGAGAGCACTCTGTCCCTGTCACTCGATGCCAGAGGCTGAGCTAGCCTGCCAGTACATCCCAGTGCCTGGAATGTATCTGGCTGACAGCTCTACAGAGTGCATCAGAGTTCACTCAAGCACCTGAAATGTCAACCAAAGCAACAGGAGGGAAACAAGACCCTCTTGTTTGTTGACATATGCAACTGCAGGCAGTTCCCGGTTATCAGTGGGCTCGGTATTGGTGATCTGGTATTATGGGGCTTGTCTAGCAATGAAAATCTGTGATTTTCAGCATCAATATATGCTGATTTCCACTTATCGGCACTAACACCTGGTTATCGGCGCCGAAAATCACCAATTTTTGATTATTGGCAATTTTCGCTTATAGTCATGCCATTGGAACAGAACCCCCGCCGATAACCAGGGACTGACTGGGTACTGTTGTGTTGCTGCTCAACAACACTACTGAGTATTTCAAAAGACTGATCCTGAAACTCTTGGAGGGCCAGAAAGACTGCCTTGAATTCCAGGGTGAGATGAGAAGGTACTTATCGTCATGGTCGCACACCTTGAAGACAACGGTCTTACAGGCGTGCACCTATTCCTTGATAGGTGCATCTGAGAACAGAAGCATGTCACAAGGAGAATACTGTATATTCCCTCATCCTTTGAGAGAGGAAGGATTAAGGACTGGAAGTAGACCACCTTCATTCTCCACTGAAGAGAACAAAAGTGAAGCTGCCCCTGAGAAGACAGCTTCTGCAGCGACAAGAGGAGACCGAAGATGACTAGCTCTAGCCAAGTTGGCAGCCAGGAACACAGGAGAGGAGATGGAACGGAAGTTTTATAAAAGGTGGCCAAGACCCGAAGGGAAGCAGGTACTTCTGAAGGATATCCACTACCAGGTCTCGGCTATGTTGCTGTCATAATAAATCCAATGACTCGACAGGCATCCCTTCACCAAGGAATCAGCAGGAAGGGAACACCGTTCCAAGCGTTCTCACTTCCTCTACTTCCTTCTGCCCTGTTTCCGATTGGAAAGAGGGTTGAAAAACACACACGTATGCACATTTTCTAAGAAGAGAAAGAAGGCTGGTTGTTCCCACTAGCACTCTTCAGAACCTGGTACTTCTTAGGGGCCCAGGAAGTATAGCCTGCCCTATGGTTGGGCCGTAGGTTACCAAGATCCGAAGGTCTTAGCCACTGCCCGGACAAGGCAGTTGTCTTGGCACGTTCCTTGTCTACCGTGGTACGTACCAACTCTCTACGAAAGGGGGAGCCAGAGCCCAGTGAAGGACCATTCCCTAAGGGCTTATGACGACTCAGGACTTACGAAACTGGAGATCCAAATCAGGACAGTATCCTTTAGCTGGGTAGGAAGATGCCCACAAGATTGGCACAGTCTGTGCTGGGTAGGAAGATTGCATTTGAGGAAGCAAGGCCCAGAAGGGTGATGGATCACAGATCCAATCAGGAGACTGCCTGGAGGAAAACCACAGCGGTGACCTCCAGGTTCTCTGTTTCTTGTTGCAAGAGGGGGACCCCCTTTGCGACAAGGAGTTACAGCAAGAGACCCGAATCTGGATGAACCAGAGCCAGGTCAACCTGTTAGTCAGCAAAAAGACCCCTCCAAGGCAAGAAGAATCACTTCTGACGAGGCAGAGGAGGGGGAAGGAGCTTGATTAGGTGTTTTGACCAAAATGAATTCCTTACCCAGAGATAAGGTATTCATCTGATCAGGAGCCCTCAGCAAGCAAGGATTGCGGCAGCCCCCAGAAAACCCCCAGCCCTGGAACCTCAAGGGCTTCAAGTGGTGAAGAGTGATTCACTGAGGAGACCGTGGTCCTTTCCCTGAGATCTTTGTGCTGACAAATCAGCCCCAAGATCTCTGTGAAGGCCCCAAAACACGAGGGTGTCCACATCCCTAAGAAGAGGACCCTCGAATCCTTCCGGGATGCGGTACTCCCGACCTTCTCTCCCTGTAGAAGGGAGAACCTCCTCAGACTCCAGGAAAACCTCCTTGACTATTTTGGACGTACGACAAGCGGATCTGAAAACCAAGCCCGAGACGCAGATCCTTATAGCTGAACTCTGATAAGAAACAAAACTCGTCGGAGTCCTCTTTGTCCGACTCGCACCTCTCGAAAACAACCAAGAGGTTGAGAAAGAACAGGTGACGAGAAAGAGCACTCCTACCTGTCCTGCTAGAATAACCAGCAGGAGAGGCAGACTGTGGGTGGTCATCAACCAAGGTGATGACAGTAGCATGGGGGAGGGAAAGTGCTTATGCCAGGGCGAAGCACTAACCTGAGGAGAGCAGAGAGTTCACTCAAATCAAGTCAAAAACTTGATTCGGCCGATCTGAGATCGCCGAGCCAAGCTGAGTAGAGCCGATCATGGGAATGCAATCTGGAACTGGGCAGGGTGAGCAAGCTGAGCCAATCACACAAACGTGACCTGGGGCTGGGCGGTTCTCAGCTGCCATGAACCAGCGATGTTCTCCGGACATGCTCTAATCTCCTTCAAGGCCGAAGCCCCTCGAGAGAAAGGCTTAAAGGGGGATTCCTTGTCTGCTACCCCAAGTGCTCGGACCCTAGGGTCCAAGACATGAGGATGGGACCTGACCGAGCACTCAAAGCAGAGCTAGTAGATAGTGTCGAAACACCTGAATGACTCGGCACCTTCTCTCATCCTGTGCCTAAATCAGACCAGAGAGTGAACTCCCTAGTACTGGTTTGGGGAATGCATGTGATTCCACACAATCCAGGGTACTCGAAAACTCGCCAGTTGAGCACTCATGATTCCAAGGAATCCGAGTGCTCGGCGAGCACTCAAGATTCCAAGGAATCCGAGCACTCAGCGATACTCTGGAATTTCATAAGAACAATCATTGGGAGTGGTCTCCTCTCAACTTCCAAAGAAACCTAGGAGGGACTGGCACTAAACCAGTCTTAGAAGCAGACTTCTAAGAACTGAAAATGAGTGTAGCATAGAAAGGTCGCGCACTTGAGGACTAAGACGTGAGACCCAAGAGAAGAATGCGAATCAGCTCCTGACCCAAGGGCTCGGAAGAGCCAACAAGAGAACCTACTGCCTCTCCAGAGAGAGGCAGTCCCTTAGAAGTCCCGCAGGACCTCTGAAGGGAACCTCCTCCCTGTCTCTCCAGGCACTCGAACCCTTGGGACCAAGACACCAGGCTGGGAACCTGAAAGACCACTTGCTAGTGCTGGCAGGAAAAGATGAGACACCTGCATGACTTGTCTCTTTCTCTCACCCTGTGCCTGAACCGGGATGGTGAGAGGTCTCTCCAGCAACAGTTCAGGATGCTCAAGACTGTATAATCTTGAGCACTCGGAGTGACTTATGAACGAGCACCCAACACAGCACCAGTCTAGAAACGGAACCTCTAGAACTAATTTTTTTTTTTTTTTAACGTTAGTTTAACCAGACCACTGAGTTAATATTAACTCTCCTAGGGCTGGCCTGAAGGATTAGACAAGCTATTTAACCTCTCTCAGAATTTAATTAAAACTAGCGACATATGTTAATCTAAGAATTAATAAAGTTAATTAGGAATATATTATAAATTATTCAATGAATCTTATATTTTATCATATAAATGATTAAATTTAAGGAATTTTAAAATATTAAAATGTGAAAATTTGTCATTTTCTGACAGTATATCTTTCAAGGAATACCTTCTAAATAAAATGTCTCTTTGGATTCTATATTTTGGACATACCTTTAAAATATGCTTTACTGTTATTTGTACATTACATATTTCGCACATAGGTATAGGGGCATGGGGGTTACTCATCAGGTAACCATGTGTCAGTTTAGTGTGACCAATTCTTAGCCGTGTCAACATTACCGAAAACCTGCGGCAATTCTGATAGGATGATGGCCACGGGTCTACAGTTTCTTTTATTTCTCTTAATTTATTGTTAAGACTGCTTTCCCTCCAGTTATTTTGCCATCTCTACGAGAAAGAGACGGCCATAAAAGCCTGGGGGCCTATCTGACATGACTTCCACAACTCCCTTGCTCAGCATGGCTTGCACATCTTGCCTAAGTGAGAGATTCTTCAGCGAACCAGGAATATAGGTTAGGAGACGGACCGGAGAGTTGGTGACAGGTGACCGAGACTCGAAGAGGAGTAGATTTCCCTCCCGAAGGACATCCACTGCCCAGGCCTCGGCTCTGTATCGCTGCCACGTTGCCCAATGGCTCAGCAGGCAACCCCCACCAATGGCAGCAGCTGGAGGGGAATGCCGCCCCTCGAGTTTCCCCTTCTTCTTCCCCTTGCCCCCGTTTCCAAACTGGAAAGCGGGATGAAAGGGGTTCAACTGCGCACCTTTTCCGGCAGAAGAAGAAGGCTGGGCATTCCCACGGGAGCCCTTCGAAGCGTGGGTCTTCTTAGGGGCCGAGGAAGAGCTAGCCTGACCCGAAGGTTGGGCTGCACCGGCACACGAAGACCCAGAGGTCTTAGCCACTGCCTGATGGACAAAGGAGTTGCTGTCTTCAGCCCAATGCTTGTCCACCGCAGCATCCACCAACCCTCTAGAGAAGAGAGAGGCAGAACCCAGCAATGGTCCATTATTTAGGGTCACTGCCGACTCAGGACCAACTTATCTGGAAATCCAAGTCAGGACAGCATCCCTTCTCTTCAGCACTAAGTTCGCCCACAGGTTTGCCATCTAGTGTGCGAGGTAGGAGATGGCTCTACAACCAGACTGGCATAGTCTCCCAAAGGCAGAGTCCTCTTCAGGGACAATAGCACCTGAGGAGGCAGCAAACTTGGATACTGTGAATGACCACAGATCCAGCCAGGTCTGGATCAACCTGCTTGGTCAGCAAAGACCCCTCCGAGGGCGTGTAGAATCGCTTCTGTCGAGGCAGAGGAAGGGGAAGGAGCTTGTCTGACCAGTGTAACCAAAGCGAATTCTCCTGCCCAGAAACAAAATTATTCACCTGGTCGAGCACCCCCTCAGCAAGCGGGGGCCACAACAGCCCCAGCGAAACCTTTGGTTCCTTCTTAGGGCCCCAAAAGGTTTCGGGGCACATAGGACGATCCACAGAAGAAGCAATGGCCCCTTCCCCGAGATCGTGCTGACGAATCAGTGCGACGATCACAGCAAAAGGTCCTCTGTATTTCAGGGGTGTCCACATCCTGAGTAAGAGGACCCTCAAGTCCTTCCAGGGTGCGGTTCTCCCGATCTACTCTCCCGGCAGGAGGGAGAACCTCGGCAGACCCTTAAAATCCATCCTGAACTACTCGGCCGTACGACTGAGTCGATCCAAGGACCGAGCCAGGAATGTAGGACTTCGTAGCCTAACTCTGAGGAGAGGACTCTCCAGGTTCCTCCTGTCCGTCTCGCACCTCCCGGTAAAACCCCAGGAGGTTGAGGGGACAGGTGAGGAGGACTGGGCACTTCCACCTGTCCTGCCAGCAGAACCAGCAGGAGGGGCAGGCCGTGCATGTTCATCAACCTGCGGTGATGACTGCAACTCAGGTCTAGGAGAGCGCCTATGCCTTGGCAAAGCGTTGTCCCGAGGAGAGCGTAGAGGTTCACAAGACCCGAGCCGATCGCACCAGCAAGATTGGGGCTGGGCATGGTCGAAAGCGCGGCTGGCTGGTAAGAACTTGTGCTGTCCTCTTGACATGTCTCAGTCATCTTTGAGGCTGAAACCTAGCCAGAAGAAGACTGGACAGGGGACATCCTCTCCAGGTGTTCGGACCCTCGGGACTGAGACACCAGGTTGGGAACCTGCCCGAGCACGGGTGGTAGCACCAGCAGGAAGAACCGAGACACCATGTCTCGGCTCTTTCTCTTGCCCTGTGCCTGAATTAGGATGGTAAGAGGTCTCTCCGGCACAGGTTCGGGATGCTCAAGACTCCTTAGAGACTTGAGTAGTCGGAGTGACTTGACTCTGTCGAGCACCTGAAACAGCACCAGTCTTAGAAGCAGACTTTTTAGGACTGGCAACAGGAGCGCAAACCAAGGTCTGCACGCCCGTGGCTCCTGAAACACAAGACCTGGGTGAAGCAAATGATTTGGTTCCCTAACCCAAAGGCTGGGAAGAGCAGACGAGAGACCCACTGCTTCACCTGTGGAGGGAAGCAGTCCCTTAGAAGCCCCATGGAGGGACTTCTTCTTCATCATCTTCTTCAGGAGGGCGGTCATGTCCACCACCCAAGAGGGAGCAGCAGACATCACAGGAGCAGCTGGGCCAGCCAGGGCAACGGGTGTGGACCAGGCAGCAGGAGCATCGGTAACACCAGGAGCGGCAATGGGAGTGGCTGGGACAGCCAGGGCAGGTGGAGCAGCAACAGAAGCCCGGACAGCTGAGATCACAGGAGCAGCAGGAGTAGGAACCATCATATGGGGTACAAAGGAGGGGCCACAGCAAAACCCAGAGACAGGGGCACCGCGTGCTGGGATGTCGGAACAGGAGTCACTGGGATTGGAAAGTGAGTAGAGATAGTCACTGGCAGCTTCGCAAATGCTGTTATCGTTACCATGGATGTTGTCTTGGAAAGGAGCAGTGCGGGTCACCATCGGAGCACTCACCATGAGACAGAAGGCCCTGCAGGGATGGGGGGCCTGAAAGCCCAAAGGAGAGCCAAGCTACTGTACTTTCAAGTTTGTCACCTTCTTACTAAGGAGATGCTCAATAACCATACCTGAAGGAGAAAAGCAGGTAGGGTTAGTGGTGGGAGACTCCTCTCACTCCAAGGGAAAAATTTGCCCGCCCACAGAGTGAGGATAGGCCCCCAAGAGGTCATCCTGATTGCCCCCCCCAACCCCGTCGGTCCACACTTGATGAAGTGAGCGAAGAAGATGAAGGAGAGACAGCCAGAAGGGGAAGATTGCCGGGAGAGAGAAACGAGGAAGAAGGGTTGGCCACCAAGGGCGTAGTTGGGGGCATATAACCCTCAGACGAAGCCTTGGCAGCCTTCCCCCAATACCATTTCCTCCCTTCAAAACTTCACCCATTGCTCAGCTGACCAGGGGCAACACTCAGCACAAATGCAATCACGAGAGCAATCACATACCCTGTAGGAGGTACAGAGGGCATGAGGATCCACATCAATATATTAGCGTAAATTACTGCACTTCTTGCAGCCAACTCCAGGGCACACATGCTGAGGGAAGGCGGCCATACGAACAGGCTTGTCAGACTCATGGGTTTGCATTATCAATATCACAAACACATATAAATCAAGTGACAACAAAGAAAGAAAGATCTCACCAGGAAAAAACAGCTCGACGACAATCAGGGCAGAGAGGGGAGAACACATATCAGATAATGTTTGTTTCTGGTCTGAATATCCCTACTCGATTTTTAATTATATCTTTTGAGTCTTCATAAAAAAAATTAAAAAAAATTCTTTATACATAATTCTTACAAACTAATATTTATCACAATAAAAAATAAAAAACATGTAAATGACTGAGGATTTTTTTCTAAGTTTCAATTTTGCAAAATGCACTTAGGGACATTTGGTCCCCCAGGGGCTAGTACTAAACACGGCAAAATACATTTGACACCCCATCGGCTAGTACTAAACATGGCGAAACAGTGTAGATGAATCACTGTTTATTACTACCCCTAATGTGGAACTGGAGTTCAGACCGTAAATGAACTTTTACCCACACGTCTGCACCGCACGACGGCTGAAAGCAAACTGGAATGTTTACGTACGGGTAGGTGGGACTCCTGCCTACCAGACGGTAGTTAACTGCTTAACTACTGGGTAGTTTACAGTTTAGTTGGCCAGGCCGTGTAACACCTTCTGCCCGGGCACAATCACTTCGCCAAGGTAAGTAGTTCTGAGATCCGACCCTGCTCGCGACCCAGCGACCCCACGTGTGTTTTCTGAGATCTGGCCCAGTCTATTCCCAGTTTGCCAAGATGTCGACCGTGCTGTCCGCGTCGCATCCTTCTCACGTGCAATTTGCTGCCGCCAATCCAGTGACGATACTCAATTTAGCTGTGCTTTGCAATGATGAAAAGTCATTGATAGTGTATTTAATGAAGAGTGGCCTTGTTGGTTATCTTCAGTGGTGTTTCTGGCCACTGCAAAGAAGGTACTGTTGGTCTGGTGAAACATGGTGACAGTTTCCAGTGGCGTTGTAAAGCCACTGCAGTAAACACATCCATTTTTCGATGATTCTGATTTTTAATAAGGTAAGTGGGGTTTTTTTATCAATTTACGGTTACACATTTTACTGGAATTCTTAGGGGGGTCCGGGGGTTAGGGCACGCCGTCTTGTGTGAGGTTAGGTAGGTCCGATCTGGTTAGGTCAGGGCCTGGAGTAACAGGAAGATTTTGGTCGAATTGTGTTAGCTGGTTTTCTGGGGTCCAGGGGCCCCAAATCCCGTTACCAGGTTAGACACGCCGCCTATGTTAGGTAAGGTAGGTTACATCTGGTTAGGTCGCGACCTGGCACTACAGGAAAGATCAGGTCTGTTTGTTATGGAAATGATGGTAAAATCAGCTTCCGACCCGCTGCCATCTTGTTTGTTTGTCCGCCAGTTTCCTAGTCGGAACCTACTGCCACCTGGTGGTGGGTACAGACTAGAAAACTGGCAGACAACAGCCTTGGCCAACTAAACTGTAGGCGCTCCTAACTACCTTATTTGAAAGTTCAATGGCCTTTTTCAGCTCTACTGTAAGTAATTCCTAATGTAAATGACCAAAGGTTTGCAGCCTATATCGTGTAAGAACAAGTAAAATTTTGCCCTAGAAATACATGGTAGTTTGCAGAACATAGTTGTTTCTGATGTTTAGTGTTACTTTGGAGGGTTCTTGTTATCACCCCCACCCTTTGGAACTACCTGAGTCAGGTTAGGAGGGTAGGGGTCAATGTCCAGAACAACTCCGCGGTGAGATATAAGAAAATAGGTCACACTATAATTTTCACAATATAAAATAATAAAACTTTGTCTCTGAACACTTTTTGAGGAGATTCACCATATCCGAGATATTAATGATTATCTAATCGGCATCCTCGAAATCTTACTGGAGTTAGTTCGAAAATGGGTTTTGCTGTAATGTTTCTCGGAAAAGGGTAAGTTTCTCAGAAAAACTAGTTCCCCATCGAATGATTTTCGACTTTTGACTTATAATTAGACAATACCTGTCCCCAACCCCTCCATAGCGTAATATAGCAAAATTGTGGTGCTTCCTCATCATAAGAAGTGGTCTAAAACGCTTTAAATATGAAAAAATATTGCATTTTACTTTTAATTTTGGTACTTTATGCATGCGGAGTTCTTCTGGACATTCACCGGGTAAGGTCTGGTTATGTCAGGACACAGCTCTCTAGGAAAAGTTTCGTTTGTTTTCGTCGGCGGAACGTGTCCGGGTTCTCGATTGGCCCCGCATATAATTGCCCACTCACACGTGTATTAGAAACAGCTTGCAGCAGGCGCAGATCTTTCCTGGCACAACAGCCAAGATTGGCCTGCCCTATTTCCAATCTTGGATGATTTACGCCAAAATAAAATTTAAGAGTACCTCAATAAACAAACTGATTGCGAATTTTAGGCAACGGAGGCCACACAAGTCTGGACTAACAAGAGAACATGTAATTACCCAAACAATTTTAACAATGGAATGTTGAACGACAGACGATGGCACACAGGTGTCAGTGTAGTAGTAGTAGCGGATAGGTTCCTTTGTAAATGCTCACTCGCTTGGTTTAGTTTGCTGGTAATTGCCTCTCTCTCTCTCTCTATATATATATATATATATATATATATATATATATATATATATATATATATATATATATATATATATATATATATAAAACCTACCTACCAACCTAACGTCCTAGCCTAGTAGGTCCCGACTAAGTAACACGGCTTACTAGGTCAGGTTAGGATAGGGTACGTTATGTTAGTATAATTCCTTTTATCAGTTTCCTTAGCCAGTCCCTTCTTGAACATCTTTCTCTGCATCTTTTCCCACTTCTATGCGGGGTCCATGTTTCTGACTGCTTTCCTCCACCTGGCTCGGTCAAACACATCGTCCTCTGACAATTGTTTGTCTCTCAGGTCTCCTCTAACTACATCTATCCACCTTCGCTTGCGTCTTCCTCTTGCTCTCCCAACAAAGACCTCCATCTGCTTCACCTCGTCCCTACGTATGTCTCATCCCTTCTGATCATATGGCCATACCACCGCAGTCTTCTTTCCTGGGCTTTCTTTGATAGTTCTACGACTTGCGTGGTTCCTCTTATTCTTTCATTTTTTATCCTGTCCATTTTTGTTATGCCACACATTCACCTGAGCATTTTCATCTCTACCACATCCAATTTCTTCTCTTGCACTCTCTTTACCGACCATGTTTCTGCTCCATACAGCAAGGCTGGTTTCACTACTGTCGTATACACTCTTCCGTTAACCTTGATGTTGATTCTATGGTCGCACAAGACACCTGATATCTTTCTCAACTTTTCCGTCCAGCCTGCACTGTGTGTGTTATTTCTACATCCAAATTTCCATCATCAGTCGCTGTTGAACCAGATACCTGAAGTCTTCTATTCGGTTCAACCTTTATAGAAGGATGAATGAATTTTTATTTAGCATTTCCCAACGTTTTGTGAGAGAGAGAGAGAGAGAGAGAGAGAGAGAGAGAGAGAGAGAGAGAGAGAGAGAGAGAGAGAGAGAGAGAGAGAGAGTGTGTCGTTAGTGAGTGTTTCGGTTGTTGGAAGAGGGATAAGGGTCGTTAGTTGGAGTTTGTTTACGGCGCTGTCTGTCTGTCTGTCGGTAGTTCAGTCTTGAGTTGAGGTTGAACTTTGAAAATATCAGGGTTGCCATTTGGCCGTTTTCACGACCAGATTCCTCAAATTTGCCCCAAACTGAGAAAATGCAGCTCAAGGGCAAGCAATTGACCAGTGTGCATGGAAAATGGCCGATCGTGCAATTGGGCCATGTTGCAGGGGTGGCCCCAAATGGCCCGAACGGTAAGGGTATAGCCTTGCGCGCTTTGGGGCTCAAACGGACTTTTGCCCCAAACTGAGAAAAATGCAGCACAAGGGCAAGCAATTGATCAGTGTGCATGGAAAATGGCCCCAATCGTGCAATTGGGCCATGTTGCAGGGGTGGCCCCAAATGGCCCGAACGGTAAGGGTATAGCCTTGCGCGCTTTTTGGGGCTCAAACGGACTTTTGCCCCAAACTGAGAAAAATGCAGCACAAGGGCAAGCAATTCATCAGTGTGCATGGAAAATGGCCCCAATCGTGCAGTTGGGCCATGTTGCAGGGGTAGCCCCAAATGGCCCGAACGGTAAGGGTATAGCCTTGCGCGCTTTTTGGGGCTCAAACAGACTTTTGCCCCAAACTGAGAAAAATGCAGCACAAGGGCAAGCAATTGATCAGTGTGCATGGAAAATGGCCCCAACCGTGCAATTGAGCCATGTTGCTGGGTTGGCACCAAATGGCCCGAACGGTAGGCTAAGGGTATAGCCTTGCGAGCTTTTTGGGCTCAAACGGACTTTTGCCCCAAACTAAGAAAAATGCAACCCAAGGGCAAGCAATTCATCAGTGTGCATGGAAAATGGCCCCAATCGTGCACTTGGTTGCAGGGGTGGCCCCAAATGGCCCGAATGGTAAGGGTATAGCCTTGCGCGATTTTTGGGGATTGTATTCATTAATCTGTCTTGAATCTCATGCACCACAAAGTGAATTCCTGGCTTTCCATTGATATATGTTTCACCACTGTATGGATGGATGGATGCATGATATTTAGGGCAAAAGCCCAGGTACTGGGGCCAACAAGGCCATTCAGCTCCGTAATGGAGAGAAAATAAATTGTTAAAGCATGAATCATGAAGGAAATGATTAATAAAATAAAATGAAGATGTGACCAATAAATAAGGGTATGAAGTTTAATGAATGATGTGCTATATACATGTAAATTAATGTCATTAAAATTCTACGTGATGTAATAGAATAAAAAAATTAAATATCGTTAAAAATTTAATACACTTTAAAAATGAGATGATAGCAGAAATATCTGCTTCATCTCCCAAAATATCAGACAGGATTTACCTGAAAATATCTTTCTCTTGCTTTAAAATATCTGGGGCAGACCACCAGAATGTGCTCCACTGTTAGGTGTCTAATGCAGCAGTAAGCACACTCTGGAGGCCTGCTTCCTTCTAAGATAAACTGATGGGTTGACGAGTGCCCAACCTTAATCTTCGTTAAAATAACCTCTGTCTCGTCTGTCAAGCTGGAATGACGAAGACTACGGTAGTATATTATCCCTATTATTTCATATTTCTATTGGCAAGAAGAGAGAAGTCCACCTTTTCTTTGCCATTTCTAAAAACATAAGATCTAATGGGACCTTTAGATCTGTAAGAGGCACTCCTTTTCTGAAAGAGGTTTCTGATAAAAATACTAGCAGCTTTCGCTTCCCTGTCTGCCATCTCGTTTCCATGAATCCCCATGAGAAGGACCCAACAGAAAGAGACTGATTTACGTCGACAATATATACGGAAAAGCCACTCCTGAACTTTTTGAATTATTTGATGAAAGCTTATTAAATTTTTAACAGCTTTTAAGGTGCTTCTAGAGTCTGGAGTATAGACAAAAATTAGAGTCACTACTTGAAAACTAAATTAGCAGAGACATATGGCTGTTAATTCTGGCAGTAAAATATTGATGCAGAGTCAGGTAATTTAGCTGTGTACACTGTATCACCTACGATAACTGCGGAACCAACACCACTATCTAATTTTGATCCATCTGTATAAATTTTTGTAAAATTAGTATGGGTGACATCGTGCTCTAAGAATTTTCCCTAATCTCTTCTTCAGTTCAGTCCTTTTGTTAAACAGTTTTACATATTGATGCTTCTGGGATAAGCCATGGAGGATTTACAGGATATTCTACTTCAGGACTTTCTGGGATTTAAGATGATTGTTCCTAACATCCTCATTCAGTCAATTTGAATGGTTTAGAAGTCTGTACCAGAAAAACTTCGAGTCTGTTTCCTTGGTGCTTGAAAGGAGAGTTTTTAGAGCACTTTTCATTCTAGCCATGTATCGCAACCCTAGCTCTTACCCTTCTTAGATCAAGGGGTAAATGACTGTGTCGACATAAATGCTTTCAACAGGCGAAGTTCTAAAAGCCCTGAGCATATTCTCAACCCCATGTTGTGTACAACATCCAGTTCTTTAGCTGGTTGTACAGGCTGAGAAATAAATCTGACAGCCATAGTCTAGTCTTAGATCGACACAGAGAGTCATATAGCCTCAGAAGGGATTTCTTATCAGCCCTCAACTAAATCCAGAAACAACTTTTAAAATATTCATAGATTGTTTTAACATTAACTTTAGGGCATTTATGTGGCTAGCCCATGTTAAATGGTCAATAGTCATCCCCAGAAATTTAACTTCACTCTTGTAAGGGAAGGATGGACCCTTTTAAACTAAGTGTGGAACTTCCACACGCCGGCAATTCTGATGACACACGCTGATTTTTTCCACACGCCGGCACCTGCAAATCCTGTTTTGGAAGAGGAGAATTTAAAACCATTCTGCATCAGCCCACTTAGTAATAGCATTAATAGACCTTTGCAAATGTTTACATACAGACAAGGAATCATATCCTGTGCAGTATTGCAAGGTCATCGACAAAAAACGAGCATTTAACAGGGGTGAGATTTTTCAATCACACTATTTATTGCCACTGAAAAAGTGTTACCCAGAAAACGTTTAAACGCTTTGGGAACTCCTTCCTCCTGCATAACAAAAGGTTGGGAGAAAGGAGTTTCCCTTACCTTAAAAGTCTGTCTGTTAAAAAGGAATATATAAAGCCTGATCATTCTTCCACATATGCCCATCTGTGCAATTGTTTCATGATGCCACTCTCCAGGTAGTGTCATATGCTTTCTCCAAGTCAAAAAATATGCCAATGGTCTGACACTTTTTGGCGAATCCTGCTGGATTTGGTTGGTCAGCCTCAGCAAGGGATCAAGGGTGGAGCGGTTTTTTCTGAAACCAAATTGAAATGGCGATAGTAATCTTTTGTGGTCTCCAGGTTGCCAAACCAGTCTAGTATTTATCATTTTCTCCATCAGCTTACATACACAGCTGGTAAGAGCTATTGGTCTATAGTTGGTGGCTTGGGAAGCATCTTTTATTAGGCTTTAACAGGGACAATTATGGGTATTTCCAGTCACAGGTAAAACGGTTTCTATATTTTGTTTATAATCTTCAGTAAATATTTTTTGGCATCATCTGGGAGGTGTTTCAGCATTTCATATACATTGTATCCTCACCTGGAGCTGTGGATTCACTTGAGGAGAGCGCCTCACTTAGTTCTCTTAGGAAAAATTTGTGTTGTATGGTTTCAGATTTTCCTGATTCAAACTTTAGGACATTTCAGAATTCCTAATTTTCTTTGAAATTCTGGAGAATAATTGTTAGGACTGGAAACTTTAGGGAAAAGTGTTTCCTAGCTCATTGGCAACTTCTAGGCTCTGTGATTGGGAGTGTCATTTATTTTAATGAGGTAATGGTGACATAACAAATTTTTCCACTCAGTTTCCTTTATTTTGCGCTACACCACTCTTAGTGTAACTTAGAGTTTATTCCATTAATATAGTAAAGCCAACATTCTCTTTTGGCTTTCTTATAAAAACAGCCGCTGCTTGGCTAAAAACACATTTGTAGATTAATCTAGACTGAGGGGAGCCACTAGTTTTGTAACGTCTGTAGCATTTCCTAGTCACTTTTCTCAGAATACCACATGTCTTATTCCACCAGAGAACTGCAGGTCTACGAGGTTTGCCTTTTGTTTTGGAATCGAGCCTTCAGCACTCTTCAAAGTAGATTCAATAAAGTAATCATAGGCATCTAGATGAGAATGAAAGGACTCAAACTCCCTTTCTAGATTGACACCCTTACTGAATTTATCCCAGTCTGCGTCCTCTACCCTCCACTTAGGTAAAACTTCAGATGGAGCCTTCAGAGCATATTTCAAATGGATCGGGTAGTGATCACTTCCATTTAAATCTTCATTAACAGACCAATTAAAATCAAGGTGGATACTAGTTGAAGAAACACTAAGGTCCAGTGCAGAGAAATGATTATCGTGAATGTTGTGGAAAGTCATTGACCCATTATTATATAGGGAAACATCATTCCTGTCAATAAGGTCTTCGATTAATTTCCCTTTACTATCTAAAAACCGACTTCCCCAAAGGGAGTTGTGGGCATTAAAATCACCTAGCAGAAGTAAAGGAGCTGGAAGTTGGTCAATTAACGACTGAATATCTCCAATGTTAAAAGCAAGGTCTGGTGGAAGGTATAAGGAGCAGATTGTTATCCTCTTTTCCAAAATGACTGAAATGGCGACAGCTTGTAGCGTTGTATTTAATTGTATTGTGGAGTGCTGTAGAGATTTATTAATAATAATTGCAGCACCTCCATGGGCACGTTCACCAGTTGGGGGATATGATTTAAATATTGAATAATTTAGTCCAGGATTATAAGCAGAGTTGCCTAACATTGTTTCCTGTAGGCATATAATCCCTGGACTGAATTCATGCATTAAAACTTTAAGGTCCTCTGTACGGGCTCTGAGACCTTTACAGTTCCACTGAAGGATATCGAGCAAGAATGCTAAGGTGGTAAAATGTGCTACTTCCCACTCCTTGGAGGGGAAGTACTGTTCCTAGGATGGAGTGGGAAATTCTCCTTTATAAGAGACTGTTTTCTTAATCCCTTTTCATCTGAATTGGAGTTCAGGGTCTTTGGTTGATCTTCATATTTTTTATTATGAACCTGATGTTCAGAATTACTACTGTGGTTCTGTGCACCACTAATCCTATTTGTCTTAGGGCAGCAAGATTGAATTGAATTCAGATGTTTTTGTTCTGAATCTACTTTTGGAACCACCTTTCTAGGAGGAGAGATCTCTTCCAAAACACTGAACCCATTTGAAGTTTTTATTATAAAGTTATCATGATTTGGGGAAGTATTTCTTGTGCGCTTCTTGGTAGTTGCAACTGTAGTTTTATTATTATTTTTGTTGGTGGCTGTGGCGATTTATGGCTCTGAACTAGCTCTATCTAATTGGGATTGTTCCTTTAGCTTATTTTTGTTTGAAGTATTTTCAGAACATTTTCCTGAATTATTAGTTGATTTTAGCACCCTTATTTTTGGAGATGAATCGGCAGCTGTCGTAGAGGTGGCATTTAGATCGACTTTGGAAGATAAATTTTCTGTGCTTTTGGAAGTACAATTTTTGGTATTGGACTCCAAAGCACTTGCCGACGAAAGTTTCTCACCAGTTTGGAGATTTTCATTATTATTTATAGTTCGAGAAATAGCAGGTTTGTGATATCTACTATCAGACGCAGTTATTGGTGGCCTTACATTGCTGGAAGTTTTCATAAGTTTTATTACAGAAGCATACGTAGAGTTGGCACTTTTGTTTGCCCCATTACCGTGCGCTTTGCTTCACTAATGCTGATATGTTCGTTATCAGCCACTGCCAACACTTCTTGTTCAAATTTATATCTGGGACAAGCCCTAGAATTTGGAGCGTGATCACCCTTACAAAGAAAACAGTTTCGGGCTGCTTCGCAATCGTCAAAATTATCGTGCTCTGCAGAGCACACAGGACATCTTTTATTATTATTGCAAGAGTTTTGAATGTGGCCATATTCAAAGCATTTGCGACACTGTTTAGGGTTTCTTTTATATTTTTTTACCTGCATCCTCTCATGGCCAACAATGATGGTATCAGGTAGGTAACTGGAAGAAAAGGTTAAAAGGATAGCTGCATCACCACCCAGTTTTTTTACATGAGATACACAAGGAGGACATCGATGGAGAATCTCCTCCTCTTTAAAAACATGCAAGTCTTTTGAGTAAACTACCCCTTTCAGCGTGTTGAAGAATCTGTGAGATGAAATGCATTCAATATTTCTGCTTTCAGGAGGTTTAAAGTTAGATAACAGAACTGCCTGAGTCTCATTACCAGCTTTTATTAGAAGGTTCTTTCCATACCGTTTTAAATTTCCAATGGGAATAGAACCAACCCTGCTCTCAATACATTCAGCAGCTTTTATTAAGTTTTTCCCTCCCTCCTTGTAGATAGCAACATGCCATAAAGGGGGAGGAAGAGCTCTGGTACATGGGGCTGGTCCATGTTCTTCAGTCTTTGGAATAAAGTCAAATGGCTCATCATTTAAGTTTTTCACTGAAAACACTTTCGTGCTGAGAACTGAGTCATTTAGAATGTCTCTGTTGTACCTCACTAGCTTCCAAGGGAGAGGAAAATTTAACAAAAGCACAAAATGACTGCTTATTTTTTTCTAGAATTAATTTAATTCTTTCCACTATGCCAAATTGTTTTACTACACTGTATAAAAATCCATAATCTGATGACAAGCTTACATTAGTGCAATAAAGGACCCTATTATTTGAATCAAATCCACCAGATTTATTAACACCCTGGTGTCTCAGTGTTTGGTTCTGTCCAACAGCCAAGCCCATATCCATGTTCATGCCAGAAGTCATTGCCAGTGCCGTTAAGTCGTCGGATCCAGGGGAGGGAGAACTAATAGCCAAATCCATAAATTTAAACCAGTCCACATGCAAAAGTCCAAAAGGTTCACACCCTACACCCAAGAGCCCCCGCACAGACCCCAACAGCATATCA
>NC_089743.1:76209970-76212470 GCF_040412425.1 Macrobrachium rosenbergii
ATGACTGCAAAAAAAGGATTATGAATTTTAACCGTCATGTTAAATGTAAAAGTTATGTTAAGTTAATCACTACTAATAACGCTTCTTTTCTCAGTAATGGTCATATTTAATTTACTGTTGACAGGACGATGGCTGGCTGATTTCACTGTGCTTTGCATGATCTTCTTGACAGCTGTAGGGTCATTTAGGTTCACCTTCCCATTGAAGTACATATCACTAATGTAGGTCATCAACTGGCTTACCTGGAGGTTTGAAATAGAAAAGCAACATTAAATTTTACAAAAATATATGTGTACAGGATTAATTTTGCTTGCTTTACAAATGTACAGAGCTACTTTGCACAAAATGAGCATATAACCAGGCTGCAGTTAAATTAAACCAGCTACGTATGAACCAGGCTACTCTGAGATCAGCTTTCTGCAAACTTGTAATGGTTATATTGATAATTACAATAGTGGCATTATTATGAAGTTATACATAATCATTTACACGATTCTAAGTGGAAAGTGGAAAACAGTATTGTAAATGAAATGACTGAACAATATAAGCTGCTTTGTATAACAAAGAAGAAAGGAATTTGTGAAGAACTGTAAACATTCCAATGACAAAGTCTTAACGATATTCTGTTGAGGTGCTCAATTTTGGTCAAGAGATCTCTTTGTATTACACAACGTTAACACTTAGTTGCACTGTTACTATGCCTATAAAATCTGAGGATTATGTCAATTCTTTGTGCATGTTACACACATCGCGCTCATATGTCCAGAACAATATGTCCCACTTATTAGGTGTAGCCACTTATTCTATACATATTGTCGTAATGTGATAATCATCACTTTTATTTTTCTTCATGCTCAAGTTAATCCTCTGTGACAGTTGTGAAAAACCACAATTGGTTACCAGTGTGCGTGTGGTGTTTGTGTATAATAGAATGACAGAGAATGGAAATGTGGGAGACCCATAGGGAGAGACTGCCTGAGAGAATAGGCACCTCATACTCTAATTTTTAAAGACTTTTCTAATTTCAGTAACTCCCTACCAAGTCATCATATTACAAACTCACCAACTCTAAACCTAAATACATAAAAAAGACCAGCTACTAATATTAGATAAAGGGGGAATTCTGGGATTTTATCCTCACAAGTTAGGGAGGGATGCGAGGTCCAGGGGGAATGTTGCACCTTTGCTTTTGTTGGGAAGTATCAATTTTCATTATTTTTCTTTAACTCTTAATTTTGTATGTGTTTGAAGCCAAACACAGAGAGTGATTCTTCTTTACTACCATTCTGCATTCAAGCATATCCACAAAGTATTAGGAAATTAAGAAATTATGGGGTCATTATGGTTATTTCAATGATCACGACCTTACTTGTGAATCGTAATAATGACTATGCAAGTGTTAACTAAGACTGCTAGACTACAAAACAAATCAAAGCAAATCACTTACCTTATCAGGAAGTTGCTCAGTATTCTGATCAAGGCTGCCCTTTGCACTTTTATCTACCTTCATTTCTAGACTGGGTTGTACCGAATTATCTGGAACTGCTTCCAGCTTCATCTTCCTTCGGAGAACAGAGCAAACGAAATCAATTATGTCATACTTATTTTGCTTCTTTGCCAGCTCTACCTTGACTTCGTTGAAAGCTCGAAGAATAATTGTCAACATGATATTAATAAGAATCATACTGTTCAAAACAGAAAAGACAAAGAACAGTATAGGGGAAATAGGATTTGCCTGATTCATTTCCTGAAAATCAAACTTTCCTAACATCATTTTAAAACTGGTCTGAATGGCAGATGCAAACTTTGAAAAATCTTCAATAGCTGTGGTGAAGATTAGGTAAAACATTATACAAAAAGCAAAGAAAATAATACCAAATGCTATGAAGAATACAGAAAGCTCATCCCAGCACGAACGAATAGTGAGAGCTAAAACATCCATTCTTTTGTTAAATTGGAGAAGCTTGATAAGTTTTAGAACAGAAAAGAAAATAACAATTGACATCATGTACAGGTAAAACTGATCCATGAGTGTTGCATAGTCAATTCTAATATAACCATTGCCATTTGTTCGTTGGAATTCACTTGTAGCTTCTTTTGTTAGATAGGCTCTATAAACATATAATCCAATACATCCATATGAAACAATAATAATGCAGATTTCTGCTATGTTCCAGTATGATTCAAAATATTGACACTTCTGTTTTTTTATTTTCCAAAGCTCATTCAGGGTAAATATCACAGTTACAACTGCAAATGTACATTCTGAGGCAAAGACAATCCAGCCAAAAAGTCCAGTACTTTGTATTAACCTTACTGGCTCAAATCTCCATTTGGGAGTAATGCCACCACCTTCATTAAATTCAGCCATAACAGATGCAGTTGCAAAGAGATTAACATTTGCGTTGTACACCGAAAATTCTAGTATCACAGCACGTGTATATCTATCAATCCAGCCAAGTTTCTGCAATAAACTGAAACGTTCCAAAATATCTTTCTG
>NC_089743.1:76217470-76317470 GCF_040412425.1 Macrobrachium rosenbergii
ATAAAAGTCTATTACCTCTCGTGCATACATATACCTGTCGTTTTCAGATATATTTATTAGAGCTGGAATAGACCCATCCTCACCATTGTAGCCAAGTGGGCAATCGTTTTTATTGCTTTTTAGGCTGAAATATATATGTAGAATCTACTGGTCACTTTTTACCAGACACATATGTAATTCTAATAGCCAAAATGCCCTCTTAACTTCTCAAATTCTTCGCACTTTTTTGAATATGCTTTTAACTAAAAAGCCGCAAGATCCAAAAGGAAGAAATTGAAGAGACTTTGATGCCTGGTCACGGGAAACGAACCTGCGTCACGATAATTACAAGGAGATGACGTTGCCGACCTGACCACGAGAAGGATAAAAGCCTGTTACCTCTCGTACATACATATACCTGTCGTTTTCAGATATACTGTATTTATTAGAGCTGGAATAGACCCATCCTCACCATCGTAGCCAAGTGGGCAATCGTTTTTATTACTTTTTTAGGCTGAAATATATATGTAGAATCTACTGGTCACTTTTTACCAGACACATATGTAACTCTAATAGGCACAATGCCCTCTTAACTTCTCGAATTCTTCGCGCTTTTTTTAATATGCTTGTAACTAAAAAGCCGCAAGATCCAAACGCAAGAAATTGAAGAGATTTCGATGCCCGGTCACGGGAAACGAACCCGCGTCACGATAATCACAAGGAGGTGACGTTGCCAACCTGACCACGAGAAGGATAAAAGTCTATTACCTCTCGTACATACATATACCTGTCGTTTTCAGATATATTTATTAGAGCTGGAATAGACCCATCCTCACCATCGTAGCCCAAAAATTGAAGAGACTTTGATGCCCGGTCTCTTCAATTTCTTGCGTTTGGATTTTACGGCTTTGTAGTTACAAGCATATCCAAAAAAGCACGAAGAATTCGAGAAGTTAAGAGGGCATTGTGGCTATTAGAATTACATATGTGTCAGGTAAAAAGTGACCAGTAGATTCTACATATATATTTCAGCCTAAAAAGCAATAAAAACGATTGCCCACTTGGCTACAATGGTGAGGATGGGTCTATTCCAGCTCTAATAAATATATCTGAAAATGACAGGTATATGTATATACGCGAGGTAATAGACTTTATCCTTCTCGTGGGTCAGATTGGCAACGTCACCCCCTTTGTGATTATCGTGACGCTGGTTCGTTTCCTGACCGGCATCAAAATCTTCACTTTCTTTGCGTTGATCTTATGGCTTTGTAGTTACAAGCATATCCAAAAAAGTGCTAAGAATTCGAGAAGTTAAGAGGGCATTGTGGCTATTAGAATTACATATGTGACTGGTAAAAGTGACCAGTAAACACACACAACACACACACACATATATATACAGTAGAACCTTGGTTCTCGACGCTAATTCGTTCCAGAAGAAGAGTCGAGATTCGATTTTAATCGAATTCTGAGTTAATTTCTCCCCATAAGAAATAACTGAAAATGGATTAATCCATTCCTGACCACCAGTCATTACCCCAACCTTGCCTTTTTATACAAAAAACTTTACACAAATTACAATTAAATAGGTTCAAAGTTGAATAACTTACCGTATCAGAAGCACTTTTACATTTTTAAATGCATACTGTATCAAAAAAAGTTGGCTCTATGACCAATGCGGCCATATTACCGATGATATAACGAGAGCCATAGGCTAGGCTAAGTAGCCTTATAGGCACTACCAGAATGTACTGTAACAGGTACACATGAAAACTGTTGTTAATAATGATAACATTGAAAAACAAGCCATATTATCACATGAAATTAATAATACAGTATTTATAAACCGAATTACTGTATGTCTGTTATCATAAAATTAAGAAAAATTTCCGAAATTACGTCGGAACTCGGCAGCGGCGCTCTGGTTTGTTTATATCTGCCACAGGCTGCCGAGTTCCGACGTAATTTCGGAAATTTTTCTTAATTTTATGATAACAGACATACAGTAATTCGGTTTATAAATACTGTATTATTAATTTCATGTGATAATATGGCTTGTTTTTCAACAGCAGCAGCAGCAGCATGTGTGGGCTTTAAATGCTTTTAAATAAGCATGGGAAGAACGCCACCAACAACGCCAACTAGCGGCAGCCGCCCGAAACTCTTTTTCTACAAACATCATATGATTCATCGGGTCGGATTCCGGTTTGTTGTTTGAACTCCGACGCAAAATTTACTCAACATTTCGTGTTGAAATCCGATTATTTCGAGTTCTAGTACAGTCGAGGACCGGGGTTCTACTGTATATATATATATATATATATATATATATATATATATATATATATATATATATATATATATATATATATATATATATATATATATATATATATAAAATGTATGTATGTATGTGTATGTTCCAGCACAATTCTAACACACATTGAGCAATTCCAACCAAACTTGGTATACATATGGCTTACTATCTTGAAAAAGACTACTGTGAGGTAGGACATCACTGGCACCAAAGGGGGTGGGGGTGGGAAGGGGGTGACGTAAAAATAACCGAAAATGACGATATTAGTGTCCAATTCATAGTTTTCAAGGTGGCTAAGATGAATAGTGACACTCCTGATGTCCTTTAAGTCCAAATTCAGCCCCATTGGGAATGGGGGGTAAGAAGGGGTGAAATATAAAATTTCAAAAATGTTGGACAATGTAACTGAAGCAAATATCTTAACAGGAGAGAGAGAGAGAGAGAGAGAGAGAGAGAGAGAGATTTACCATTTGCCATTAAGAATTTTCCCGGGCAGTGCCGGGTTGGTCAGCCAGTATAAAGATATAAACAAGCGACTGCAGATAATCATTGAGCGATACAGCGACCAAAATAAACTGGTATTCTTGAGAGCAATAGCTCATAACCTGCATCATTATTGAATTTTTAAATTTTTTATGGTTTCAATTTTGTATATAGTCTTATCTCATACTTTGGTATGATTACATTTTATCCATTTTAGATATTACATACATGCTTTGTATTAATAAAAGATGTTAACATGGCTTTTAGTATTATTCGTTTTTCTTTCATTTTTAGTTAATATGTATCTACTTGTTTTTCTTAAAAAAAAAAAAACTTTATTTTTTGAACTAAACAAGAAAGATTAAAAGTATATTCAACGAAAAAAGAAAGGAAAAAGTGGGAGTGAAATTACTGGGAATCAAAATGACCGGGAGTCAAATTACCGGGAGTCAAAATACCGGGAGTCAAAATACCGGAGTCAAATTATCGGGAGTCAAATTACCTAGAACCACTGTCTCGTGTATGGCTATTTCGTTAATGGCTTACGGAAAAGAAACGGCAGTTAGGGATAGAGAATGGGGTTCCATTCCCCACTTCAGGACTTACCTTGCCATTCAAAATGGAGATTCTACCTACATAGGTATTGCCCCAATCTTTGTAGGAAAGCACTCTAAAGGTAGATGATTTAAAATTGGGGCAATAATCATTTGCTCTGATTTAGGCAACAAAGTTGCACAACACTAAGACTAATAATGCTTGATGGAGTCAATTATTCATTCATTCATTAAAATGTAATAAAAAGTTAGCTGCAGACAAAAATTATCCCTTTACTTGTATCGCTCAATGGCTTAAGTGAGCTATTAATGACAAAAAAATATGAAGATTTTACATTCGGTATATCACAAATGTTTTAATTTGCAACTATTAGTACTTATTTAAAAATCGAGATTATTAAGTACTTGAAACAGACCACTGACTAGAAATACCATACGTAGTTATATGTGCTTAATAGTAATGTAATCATACCTGAGAATCGAAACTCAAGTCTGGATCGTTAGTTTTAATGAATGAGTTGTACAACTGCTGTTGCATTAAGAATGCATTTGGATCTGTCCTTCCATAGGTCATCAGAGCTAAAATAAGTAGGAACAGGCAGTAAGTTCCAATGTCTCGTAGAACAAAGAGCATTTCCCTCCTCTTCTTTAGTGTGGCTGCCAATGTTGCAACATATGGGTTTCTGGGATCCACTCCAGCAACATCTGTTACCTGGAAAGTGAAGTAAATCTGAATGAAACTAAACATATTTTATTATTTCACAAACTTATACACCCACCTTAATTTTATCTTTATTTACTCATATCCTGGATCTAACCTGTAAGCAGTGTGACAAGGAAGCAATCTCCAGCCTCCTACAGGAATATGGATTTGTTCAGTATCAGTTGTAACCTCATCATTCACATGTCTCTTCAATGAATTTCATTCTTTCTGTAAACTTGAATTGCAATAATGGCCTTTTCACTCCACTATCTTACTCCTTCCACAAACACTTTTGACACTAAATCAGACAGCTTTTTCAGAGAAAGCAATCATAACCAGGTACACATGCAGACTACAGAATTTTTAAAAGTATTTATTGTACATGTACATCTACGCAATATTTTGGAACTATCTTATATTTTGGAACCCTTCTATGAAAAATGTCTTAGTACTAGAATAACCTCACACGACTGCATTATGTTACCTTTATTAGGTTAGTAGCCAGCAGCTTTGCTGTAAGTGAACTCTTGATGTCCTCCATTTTTGTTTGCACAACAGCCAGACTATTTTACTTTTGGTTGGCTACTCAATCTTAGGTTAAATTATTCATCCCCTTTCAATATATATCCCCTCTCTTAGGTCTGACAAGCTTACAAGCAGAATTATATTGGTGAACTGCTTCCATGAAATATTATTTTTGCTCATCATGGCTAGGTTAATATAAATTTTACATTACACTTTAAAAATGCAGTTATAAGTTTAGCATAAATATATGCTTGGATAGTCCTGAAGCAACAGCAATAACATTAACAGTACAGTAATATGAGTAAAAAAATAATATTGAGGCAATTATCATGTATTCACGTATTTTATGCACTGATTGTTTAAAAAAACAAAGATCTAAAGATATGGTTCTGTTTGCCAGCATTTGAACTGAAAAACACAGTGCCTTTGTTTTTATTTCATTATGGATACTTACCTACTGTTAAAGAGCTTATATCTCAGTGCCAATAGGCGAGACAGCATTCAAACAAAAGATTAAAATTGCATGGCTGACCCAAAAGACTGTCTAGTTTACATGTTCTCCACCAGGAGGGTTTCAGATATTTTCACACGTCAGAATTTCTATGACAGCCCACTAACTTGTGGAGGTTGGGCAGGGTCTACTCAACAGTAGGTAAGTATCCAAATAATAAAATTCATCATGAAAATTTACATTAATTGGCATGGCTCAGGGAGGACAAGTTCAGCCTATGGAGTGGTCATTACATCCAAGGGTCTGCCAATCTCTGTGGAATTGGGGATATGTTTATTCAAGTTTGGCCCAATTCAGACCCATAGGCATATGCTGCTCTTTGTTGCATACAAAATTCCTATTGTTTGTCGATCTGGTAGGTGTACCTCCTTAGCGGTGAATGGGTATGTCTGTGAAAAGAATCTCTGGTCTCAGAGGAAGAGTTGGAGAGCTTTCCTCACCACATGAGTTGGAGGAATATCTTGCAAGAATCATGGCTGAGGACCAAAATCATCTCACCAGCATTCACCACTGTGCTATGCCTCATACAATCTCAGTCTGGACATTTGCAATGAATCAGTGCCCCAGCAGGTATGAAACAAAACTTTTCAGAAGTCTTTTACATTTGCCTTTAAATAAGCCTAGCGAGAGCAACATGAGCAATCTGATTTTAGTCTCTAAACAGACTTGTCCACTTGAGTACCTGACTGAATGGTCCTTATCCAACAAATACAGACATATAGCATTTTTACAAATTAGATCCTTGACATGTACTTCTCCAAATTTTGAAAGTTTATCAAAAAGTTGAAGCTGTTGCATAGGCACTACTGAGGAACCAACAAATTAAGGTTCTACATATAACAAATAAATTAAATCCTCATGAATAATCTTTTGAATACAGTACCATAGTACCTCTAATATCAATGCAAAAGCAGTACATGTACTAAGAATCCCTGCCAAACTCCTTGGCATTTTTCTTGTATGTGGATAAAGGTGATTCTATTTGAACAAAAGCTTTTTTTTTACCTTTCCTAAGCTCAAATAAAGGAGGTCTGACTCAGGAAGGGCTGTAAAACATCTGCCTGAACAAATGATGAAATGAGCTATCAGTGAGTTTTAGAAACACCTGGAAAGGGCTCATCAAAAACAGTACTTCTGACTTTGGATATGCAGAGAAGGAGAAGATGATGATGAAGAAGAAGAATAAGAAGCTAAAATATTTAATATTAGAGGGCTGACATGATGTTACTTTGTTATAAAGTTGCAGAATGTACGTTTATGGCTAATTATTTGAAGAAATTTAACATAGTTGTTAACCTCTACATGTCACAAAACCTTATCTAGTCATCATTTCCACATTTTACAAAAAGGGAAAAAGATTAAAGCAACTGGCCTATATTTTCACACAAACACCCAGTCTTTAACAATTTTTGCAACGGTAGTACTTTCAACAATCACCTATATTAGAACAACTTATTTTGCCTTTTCTGGAACATATCTAATTACTTCACATGAAATATCATCAGTACCTAGAGTGGGTTCCTTAAAAAAAAGGTAATGCTGACTTGAAAAGCATCATGGAAAAAAGTAAATTACATGATTTTCTCATACATGGTGTACAGGCTATTACGTTATCCTCTTATGTACTGTATCAATCTTAATTAACCTTATTACAGGATTTCATTTATAAGGTAACAGGTCAAATTTTATATTGCAATTTAGGGCTCATAACTTTCTGCTTCTCTCACGATTATGAGCCACAGAGAGTTCACTTCTACCAAGGAACTGGGTAATGTACAAATGTTCCTGTCATTCTGGGGACTGATTGAGGTCTGCAACAAAAAAGTGGGGCCCCACAAATCTGTAGCATCCTATATAAAAAGGTATGCCTGAGTGGCAAAACCAACAAATTCTTTTCTGAAAATAAAACCATATCAGTTTCTCTTTTTTCCAATTTGATAATTGCTGAACTGGCAGGGTTCAAGTGGCACTGATGATAATTGGAGAGTTACATCATATTATTATTATTTATTATTCAGTACAGCAGATGAAACCTATTCATATGGAATAAGCCCACAGGGGCCACTGACTTGCAATTCAAGCTTTCAAAGAATATGGTGTTCATTAGGAAGAAGTAAGAGGAAGTAAAGTTATATCCAGAAAGAAGAGATACTTATTAAAAAAGAAAAAATAAATTAACAGATAAATAAATAAAAAATATATCAAAATGCATGAAGAATAGTAGTATTAGGGTAGTAATGCATTGCATTTTCGACTGAACTTTATAAGTTCCAATTGTGAATAAATTTCACATATCTTTTAATTTACTTTATGTTTTAATCACACCTGGTATAAAGCTATTGGCCATTACCACTACAGAACCCCACTTTACACAATGTGTGACAGAGAGGCTTCACAAACCAAATTATTCAAAACCAACCAAGCCCTTCTTGTCCCTAAATGGGTAGAACAGTGAGCAATAATCATAAAAGTTATTTTATAATCATACAAAACCTCCTGTCTAAAGTGCCACATAAAGGAAAGAATGACCCTACAAAATCCTTGAACATAACATGAAAAACCAAGATAACAAATCATGACAAACAACTTAGAAAAGCATAAAAAAGTACTCCTTTTGTGAATAACACACAGTGGAATCCCTTCAAAGACAAAATGCCCCCCTAAAAATTACTTAAAATCACCGTGGCATGGTGGAGGCTAGCCCTTAGTCAAAAGTTAAGTTTATATGCAGAGGATTATACATACTATTTGGGATACATTTAGCTGAGCCCTTAATCTGAAGCATTAAGGTTGTCCAATCACTTATACAAAGGCAAAAAATATCTCGTCAATACAAATATGTTTAAGAGAGTAGATCAATTACAATGGATAAAGATGAATAAAATCACCTAAAAAATACATAAGTTAACCGTAACATGTTTGCCTAAAACATAAAAACTGATAAAAATCAAGGCTAGCGATGAGAGATGAAAAAGAGAAGAAAAGGAACCAAGTACAGCTTGGGACTGTGAAAATAAGCTTATAAAAATAAATGGATATGTAAGGATTATTCTATGAAGGGGAGCATTGTGTTCACAGACTTGGTACTGCCATTAGAATCATTGTATAAAACTACACTAATCAAAGTCACTGTTTCTACAGCAAATGAAAAAGTTTCTGTCAATAAATAAAATTTTATTAAAGTAGATCACCAAATAATTTTATGTAATACGGGGAAACAGTATCAGCAAAATTTTTCCATGAATGAGAATGTTACGATAATTTTTTGATGCTCAACTTCGTTTACCATTTTCTACATTTTATTCTATTACTTAAATTGAGGTTTCTTATATATCACTATTTAATTAGGTATCTGTAATAACACTGATTGCAATAAATCTTCATACAAGCACAAAGGAACTAAAAATGACATTTTTACGATAAAATAAAGTTTTATATATACTTACCAAGTAATTACATAGATAGCTATTGGTTCCTAACCTACGGCAGCTTAAAAATTCAAAATTTGCATGGCGGCGCTTCTATTGTTTGTGTGTAGGTGACAAGGTCCTGTCCATTATCTGGGACTCAAAGGAACAATTTAGCAGACAGTTCAATTCGTTCATGCTCTAATATTAGTCCATGCAAGGGGAGGAGGGTGGGTTCCAATCATGTAATTATTTGGTAAGTATATATAAAAATTTATTTTATCATAAAAAGCTGATTCCACACTGTTAGGAGGCAGGATAGAGCATGGACATATTCTACTCCAGAGCATTAAGTAAGTAATGAGTTTGAAATAGAAAGGTCGCTAACATTAAATAAATTTTTGTTGTTTCCTTACCTGTTGAGAGAGCTGCTGCAGGTAGGTACTGCCTCTGGTCAGCGCTTCTCTCAACCTGTAGTGGGCGTGGTAGTATAGCCAAGGGTCCCCCCTACATTAGTGGGAACTTTGAAGCAGAGGAAGTACATTGTATGCTGACAATGTTTAAAAGATGCCCTTTCCTGGGCACAGACCAGAATACAAAAGAACAACACTATCACCTACACCACAGCATTAAAACCATAACCCAAACCATTAAAAAATGAAACTGGTTGGTACTCCAGGTACAAAGTACCCCCAGGCTCCCCATAGACTCAAAACCTTAAGTCAAGGCAAGTGGATAGCAAAGGAACAGACAGTTCCCTATGCTTCCTCTCCCAACACCATGCCAGCCACGGATAAAGGTCCTAAAGTGTTACAATTTTCAAACACGGTCTCTACGTCCTTGAGGTAGTGTGAGGCGAAGATGGATTTGCATCTCCAGAACGTCGAGTGCAAGATCACAGAGAGAGAGAGATAGGGACAAGTTATGTCTAAATGCCAGGGAAGTTGCAACTGCCCTAATTTCATGAGCCTTAACCTTTAACTAAAAGAAAGGGTTCTTCCTAGATCTGTGAGTGGGCTTCTGATATCAACTCTCTCAGAAAAAAGGAAATGGCATTTTTTGAGAGCAGAGGAACCCGGCTTCTTACAGAACACCAAAGGTTGTTCAAAAAGTCCTTTAATCTTTTCTATCCTGTGAAGGTAATACCTGAAACACCTCACTGAACAGAGAAGTCTTTCTTCTTCCTCAGGTCCTTAGACATCCATAAAATTCTTGATAACGAAGGATTGAGGCCAGGGCTTGGAAGGGTCCTCATTTTTAGCGAGGAAACCAAGAGCAAGTGAGCAGACTGTGTCCCCTTGTGCAAAACCTACTCTCTTGTCTATCGCATGTAACTCACTGATACACTTGGCAGTAGCACCAGCCACTAAAAAGAGAGTCTTCTTGGTGAGATTCCTGAGTGAGACAGAATGGAGAGGTTTGAACTGACGACCTGAAAGCCATTTCAGTACAACGTCTACGTTTCAAGAGACGCTGGAAGAACTTTCTTTCTTAGTCAATCAAAGGATTTGATTAAGTCCTCGATGTCTTGATTATAAGACAGATCCATTCCTCTGTGTTTGAAAACTGAGCTGAGTATCGACCTATACCCTTTGATGGTAGAAGTTGATAATTTCCTGACAGACTTCAGGAATATTAAAAAATCAGCTATTTGACTTATAGATGTCTCAGAAGAAGAGACGCTATTGCGGCTGCACCAACCTCTGAAGACTGCCCATTTGGATTGGTAGAGCTTTATAGAAGACATTCATCTGCATCTCACAATCGCCTCTGCAGCCTGTCGTGAAAAGCCTTTTGCTCTGATGAGGCACCTGACAGTCTGAAGCCTGTCAGGGCCAGAGCGGACAACCCTTGGTGGAATCTGGGGAAGTGGGGTTGTCTGAGCAGCAACTGTTTTTGTGGAAAGAGTCTTGGATAATCCACCAGGAGCCGAATCAGATCTGGGAACCATTCCCAGATCTGATTTGGCTCCTGATGTGTTGACAACTTGTTGATTACCTCCCTGACCATCCCGAAGAGAAGGAAGGCATACAAAGCCCATCCAGTCCAGAAGCATGGCATCCGTCGCCCATGCTCGAGGATCCAGGACCGGAGAGCAAAAGAGTGGAAGACGGTGATTTCTCGACGTTGTGAACAGATCTACTGTGGGCCTGCCCCACAGTCTCCACAGATCATCACAGACTAACAGAGGTCCATTTGGTCGGAAGGACCTGTCTGAGGCGGCTTAGTTCATCCACAATAATGTCCATTCTCCCTTGAATGAACCGGGTAATAAGAGTGACTTGATTCTCCTCTGCCCACAGAAGGAGATCCCTCGCCGTCTCGTACAGAGAGAAGGAATGAGTGTCCCCTGCTTGCGAATGTAAGAAAGTGCAGTGGTGTTGTCCGCATGCACTACTATCTTCTTGCCGCAGACTAGATCCGAGAAGGACTGAAGGCACATGTGAACTGCTCTCAGTTCCTTCACATTGATGTGAGACTTCCATTGCAATGTTGTCCATGTTCCAGAGACTTTCAGGCAGGGGCGTCATTTCAGATTTTCCTTGGGGGGGGCAAGAGCAAGCAGACTTAAACAGACTGAAGTTGGGTGGGAAACTGTATTATCACCAAAGAAAATTTATATTTTAAAGGAATTCTTACTTAAAAGTATTTCTATGGGCTTTCTGAAGCCACATGAGCAAGGTATCTTATAAAAAGTTATATATATATATATATATATATATATATATATATATATATATATATATATATATATATATATATATATATATATATATATATATATATATATATATATATATATATATATATACATACATATACATATATATATATATATATATATATATATATATATATATATGTATATATATATGTATATATATATATATATATATATATATATATATATATATATATATATATATATATATATATATATATATATACATATACATATATATATATATATATATATATGTATATATATATATATATATATATATATATATATATATATATATATATATATATATATATATATATATATATTCCAACTCAACTACTATTTATTCATCTCCTCATCACTGATATATTTTGTGTAAACATCAACAAAATGACTAGGCAGAAAATAAAGTAAAATACTGTTGACAAGTAATATATTTGTATTATTATAGTTGCACACTTGATAAGAAAATATGAGTATATATAATTATTCTTTACATTCTTAAATTTTTATGAAAATATATAAACTTACACCATAAGTCTTAAATGTACTATTATTTCTAGCTGGCAATTCTAGGCATTAATGAAAATCATAAACCAATCACAAGTATTTTTAAGGAAATTATTATATTATGATTATGAAATTCAAGTAGTAATGTGATGTCGAGAAATATTAAAGCTCAAAAATTGCAGTTCTATTAAGAATTATTCCAATGGGTACCTGCGGTGTTTCATGTGACCAAAATCATTCACTAATTCTTCTAAATCAAATGATTTAACCATATTTTTTCTGTGGCCATCAACAACAACGAAGATAGACGGCTATCCCCAGTTGTTGTTATAAATAATTTTTTACATTGTTTAATACAGAAAAACCTTTCATTACTAGCAGTAGTGACTGGAATGGTTAACAAGATTCTAAGGATAGCAAGCAACTCAGAAAAAGCAATTGGTAAAGAATTCAAAGCGGTGTACACCTCGATTAGGTCCTCTTGTTTCTTTTTGTTGTAAGAACACCTTTGCCGAATTAATTTGTGAAACTAAGAGGAATGTATCAATGTGTGCACTATAGTGATTTGCAAAGATATTTAGTTTATTCTCGTCAAAGAACTGCTTTGATTGGCAATCAAATGCAGAAAGAGACTGAAATAAATCAATGTTACTAGTAAACCTACGGTCAAATTCAGCAGTGCACCTATCAATTACTTGCAAATACAACTCTGTCTTTAAATATTGTTTTAGATTGATGTTCTGCGAAGATGTTAATTGCTCTTGTCGTTTCCCAAGTGTACTGGTTGTGAGGTACTCTTTCAGCCTGTTTGATGTTTGTTGTATCCTCTTACTGCGGCTTATTCCCACTGTGGCACTTACTTCTGGTACATGAATTCCAAGTTTTCTAGCAAACTCTTGTGCCTCATCATACAACTTATCATATTCACTGTCAGCTCTCATATTAGCTAAATTTGTCTTCGTAGATCTGATCAGATCAACAGTCCTAACAATAGATATACCTTTCTCTTGAAGTTGCTCTGACAAACAGTTTGTTTGTATGAACAATTTCTCTGCAACAAATAAACAAAATATAAATCTCCAAGACTCCATTCTTAACTTTAACCCAGATGCTTCCAAAGAAGCTTCATTGGTTGATTCGGATAGAATCCAATACTGCAAGAATAGCTTCATATCGAACACGAATTTTGTAAATACTCCTGTACCAATAGAACCATCTAGTTGCAACTGTTCTTTCTAATTCTAATACCTGTAATCCAAGCTCTTTTTGGGATTTAACAAAAGCTCATGTCTTGAGTTGCTATTTGAGATAAAGTTATATAAAGTTTGTATGGTTGAGAAAAATTTGCTAATTCATCGAGATTCTTCACACAATCAATGAGTACTAAATTGAGCCTGTGTGCATAGCAATGAATGTATATGGCATGGGGCACCTTCTCTGCTACACGAGCCTGAACTCCTGAAGCCCATCCACTCATAACGCTTGCCCCATCATAGCATTGTGCAATGCAGTTAGACAGCTCTAATCCTAATTCATCCAACTTCTTCAGAATAAAATTTGCAAGGGATTCAGCATCAAGCTGTTGCATATGATAGGTGCCGCAACACCTTTCCTGGATTTTTTCACCATCAAAAAACCTGATTATCAAGCATAATTGTTCTTTTCTTGATCGATCTTTTGTTTCATCCACTAATATTGCAAAATACTTGGCTTTCTTAATTTGTGTAGATACAGTTGTAAGAACTTTGTTCCCAAACACTTGTATTAGGTCATTTTGATACTCAGGAGATGTATAGTGGCCGTACCTTGATTTCATCTTCTTGCGCAAAATCTCATTAGAGTCTGCTAACATATCTAGTATTTCACTAAAGTTTCCTCTATTATCAAGTTTCTGATTCATCATGGCCTCGGAATGCTAAACCCTGCCTACCTAACAAACTTGTGACACGTAGCAAACATTTCACATGTTCTCTGTTAGCCTCCACTTCCTTTGACCTGTTAGCGTCAAGTTTATCTTTGATTGAACTGTCTTTTTACTCAACTACCTTTTAAGTTCAACCATCCACTCATAGCATTAGCATGTCTATCACTTTGAGAATGTTTTTCTAATAACTCGAGGAATCCTTCCATTTTCTAAAACCCACATCAATAAATGTTCGTTTACCAAGGATCTCACCTTTCCTTTGCATATTACCTGCAAAATGTCTACAAGCAAAACAATAGACGCTATCCTCTGATTTAGAATATTCAATCCATTCAAATCGTTTATAGAATCCTACATTAAATCTCCTCTTATTTGTTAGAGGAAATATACTAAGTTTAGGTTGTATTGGATTTTCATATCTTGATGAGCTAATATCTAGGGGGATGTTCTTGTCATGTTCAAATTCACAGACAGGAGATTGAATTTTTGGACGAATATCATCACTGTAACAAAACAAAGAAAACATTGGCTGTAATGTTTAGAGATACAGTGAATATGATAATGTAGATAATCTATACAACGAGTCAGTTTTAATCTAAACAGTTTTGGGTGCGGTATCAAATCAAGAGTTAAATATATTTCATGCACTATAAAATTTATGATTCATTAATGACAAATACGTAATATATAATTTTATCAGAAAATCTTTAAGAATATACTTTAGCAATCCTCCCCCAGTCACCCCCCCTGCCCCTCACATTGTTTCATTGGAAATCAAGGTAATGTCTAATTTATGAATAATTGAAGTTACCGAAGGCTTTATCAATTTTGACTCCCTCAGCCAAAGCTCGGAGCTTATCCCATGGCTGCTAACCATGAAAAATAATATATTGGTTGTCTAATTGAGTTTACTTACCGTGATGTGGAGGACTCCTGATCAATATCTGCAAATTTCTCATGTTCATGTTTAGTTTTTTCTGTTACTATTTCAAGTTCCAAATGTTTTTCATCTAGCTCATCTTCTTTCTTTTTCTTAGTAAAAAACCCTGTAATGGTCTGCTGTGATTCTGAACGTTTCATGATCAGCTGTATCAATGAACCCAGTCCTAACAAAGCAAGCATAAATATACGTTAGCCTATCATGTAGACCTAGGCACACAGACAGATCATACAAATGTATCATATGTTTGCATAAACATATTGTATAGTTCCCAAACATAAATAAATATTTTTTTTACTAAAGTCATATATAGTTAGCAATTACTAAAATTATATCTAAATATTTACCCGAATCTAAGCACAGATTTTAAAGACGGTTGTAAGACGAATCGACACAATCACATAAGAGTCGAGACAAGAGACTGCGTCCGTAGCTTATCTTAGGGCTACTGAGGCCGCAGGCGTGAACATGATTTGAACCTGTACTGTTACCGTATGGTACTCAAACCAAGTCAGCTGATCGTAATGCAAACTAATCTCTTAGGCATGATAACTACCTAGTGATGTTACTGATTATGAATAATGAAAATGGATTAGTTGTTGTAAAGAAAATTTAGACTTTTTGTTGTATTTGGAAGAACAATATCGTTTGATACTTATAGTATAGAATACTCCAGAATAGTTTGGCTGTGAACATCTGTATATCTCGTGGACAGACAGTTAAACGTGAAAATTAATTCCATCAAAATTTACATTTCATTGGCTGCTGAGATATCCTGACTATGGCCCTGTCCAGTCACCCCAGTGTCCATTAATGAAAATATTATATCTTTTATTATAGTATCTTAGACTATATACTAGTCTATATATTTCATGGACAATCATAAAAACTAACTCCATCAAATATTTTTCATTGGCTACTAATGAAAATAAATTCAATAATGTACCTTAAATGTAGCCTAGTATGCTGTAACTTAGTCTACTTATCATAGAATTTAATTCCATTAAACAATTTTCATTGATTGCTAAGAAACCCTAAGAATAGCCTTTTCCATATATTGAAAATAATTATTATAGTAAAAAAAGAAAGAAAAAAAAATCTAAAGTGTTGTTAAAATGATGACACGTTTGAATTTGAAATCATCAAGAATATTGGAAAATTATAATTTTTTGAGCTTGGGGGGGGCAACTGCCCCCCCCAAATGACGCCCCTGCTTTCAGGCCATCCAGGAGAGCACCCCAGCCTAGGTCGGAGGCGTCTGAATAAAACTCAAGGTTGGGCCTCACTGGAAGAAGAGACTTCCCTTCGTGAAGTCTTTCTTCGCAAGACCACCACCACTGGAGATCCTCTTTGATTTCCATCATAACTGGGAAGATGAAAGAGTCTGGTTGGGTCTTTCTGCATCAGTTCTCTTTCAGAGAAAACTGAAGGGGCTCACATGCAGTCTGCCTAATCTCACACACTGCTCTACCAATGCAAGGGTCCCTAGGAGACTCATCCACTGCACTGCCAAGCAGGAAGGAAGTGCAAGGAACTGACTGACAGTCTGAAGGCAGTTGTCTTTTGGGCGACAGAAAAATGATGATCAGGGATTTGACTTTCTGAGAGAGGGCCAAAAACTTCACGTAACCTTCTGAATATGCTGTCAAGGTGATTGGCAACGTTACTAAGGGAGGAGCTTTCAAGAAAGGAATGGCGTAGCTCTCAAGAGAGCTTCCAATCCTCTGCACTCCCATTCCTTCCAAAAAAGTAGAAGACTGGCTTCTACTTGGGCGCAGAGGACTAACTTCTCATTTCTTGGGTTTAGTCTTGAAGGAAGACTTCTTAATGGACTTCATAGGAGGTCTCAAGTTTGAGCTGGGTCTAGTCTGGGTTTTTGTCTTCCCCCCACGAAAGGGCTGAGGCTGTAAGGGGGAGAACAATCTCAACTTGGAAGGCACAGACTCCCTCAGATGCCTGGTGGGCTATGTTAACAGGTCGGTGGTAGACTTCTGCAAGTCTAAAAGAATCTCCTTCACTGTGACTTGAGGAAAGACGCGAGACTTATCTAAAGGAGCGAAAAGTAGAGCTGACTTCTGTGTTGGCGAGACTCCTTTCCAGGTGAAAGAACACCAAAGCTCCCTCTTTTTTAGCACACCCATTGAAAAGATAGAGGCAAGTTCTGAAGAGCTGTCTCTAACTGCCCTATCGGCGGACGAAAGAACTTTCAGCCAATCAGAGGCAGTCTTCAGCAAGATCTGGGCAGCCCCAGATCATTCTTGCTAGCACCCCAATGGCCCAATCGAGAAAACTAAAAATCTTGTATATCTTAAAAATGTTCCTGATAAGGTGATCAAGTTCAGGGGAGGAAAACATTATCTTGGCCATAGAAAAGGCTGCTCTACAAGCCAAATCCACTAGACTGGAGGAGTCCCCCTGGGAGGAGGCAGAGATTCCCAAGGAAGGAACTTCCCCAGTAGTGTAGAATGAGTACCTCATCTTCATTAACTTGCTGGGTGGAAAAGCAAATGTTGCTTGGCACTGCTCTCTTAGAGGCCAGCCAGTCATGTACCTCTCAGAGAGCCTTCCTCGAGGAGGAAAGAACTAGTTTGGGTAACGTGGGACCCTCAGATGACTGCTTCCTCATGAGGAAGGTAGAAGCTGTTGAAGTTGGAGCAGCAGGAACAAAGAAATCTGGAAAGCTATCCAGGATAAATCGCAAGAGACAAGTATGCTGAAGAGAGGACCGTATCCTGACAATCTCTTCCTCCTCTGAAGAGATAGCAGACAAATGCCTGTCTTTGGTTTCGAGAACTGAAGGGGGTTTTCTTAAAAAAAAAAACTATAAGCTCCATCAATTGACGCTGGAATGGGGCTAACGAATCTTCTTGAGCCGATGGTGACGGCGGCTGATGAGAGAATGGTGCTTAGCACCCGGAAGAAGTGGCTGGGTGCTCAGCTGTTGCACTGGAAGCTTGGGAGTTGGCACCAGGCGCTCAAAAGCGGAAGTTTATGCGAGCCGCGTCGCTGGCACTCGGAAGAAGTCAGGCGCTTTGGACGCTTATAGCGCTCAGGACTGTCTCCCAATGAATGATGGGGGCGAGTTGGAGAAGCAGACTGGTCCTGAAAGCTGCAGGAAGGTTGCACTAACCTCCCTGTACCTCTTGACCCCAGAGGAGAGGTATTGCCAAGATCCACGTCTCTGGAGCAGGCACGATGAAGCAGGGTAGCAATACGGGCGCTTCTTCTCCAGGCTGGAAGCTTCCGAATCTGAGGAAAGCTGATGCACTGGAATGCCTTTCCAATGGCACTTAGTTGAAGCCCGGGAATGAACGACAGGCTCGACAGCCTCCCTTGTACCTCTGGCATGTCTTCTCCCTGGTGCGGGGGAGTGGGACAGGGACCTTCGTCTAGGAGCACTGGTGGGACGGACAGCCACCTCCTCAACATTCACAACACTGTCACTTCTCACTGCACTGTCATGATTCACATTTTTCTCCATCAGAGATCTAATAGCAGACCCCATCTCCATAACGGTACTGGATAATACTTCTGATCAAACCTTGATTCGAGGCTGGTAATGGTGTGGAGAGTGGAATCATGGGAACCTGGAACAGGAGTAGACAGTAACATAGGAGGACTAAGAATGGGAGAAACAGGAGGAATTAGAGGAGTAACAGCTCTATCATCCCCTACATTAGCAAAAGCAGTAGAATCTGTACTGGTCCTATTCTCAGCACTAAGGGCTGCCTTCCTCTTTCTATCTCTTTCAAGTTTTTCTAGATGAGATTTTAAGGTTTTCCATTTTTTATCCTCCCAATTCTGACACTCTATGCAAGTATGATCCTTACTACATTTGTCGAAACTTCGACAAGAGAGATTGTTAAAAGTTAAGTATACCTTAGTTTTACCAGACCACTGAGCTGATTAACAGCTCTCCTAGGGCTGGCCCGAAGGATTAGACTTATTTTATGTGGCTAAGAACCAACTGGTTACTTAGCAACGGACCTACAGCCTATTGTGGAATCCGAACCATTATAGCAAGAAATGAATTTCTATCACCAAAAATAAATTCCTCTAACTCTTCATCAGCCCGGGAATTGAACTCCGGCCCATCGAGTGACAGTCTGAAGCTCAACACTGACTACATTAACGAAGGGCTACTATTGTACTTTCCATAAGTTGTAGTATAGTTTTATGTTCTCTTTAAATTTACGTAAAATGGAAATGCGTATTGTGTAGAAGAAGGATATTATGTTTTGTTGTTTGTATTTAGTAATGAAGGGTGTTGTTTTAACTGTTTCATGTATAATATTGCTTAACTACTGGTATTGGTTGTTTTGTCCATAGTTAGTCAAAAGGTTTGGTGCAGTCAAGATGGCCGAAGATAGCCTCTTCATAACTTTTGATACAGAGTGGTTCGAGCTAGTGGGACTCAACAATGCAGCCATAATGTTGGTGTCACAAAATCCACTTAAGTATTCCTATTCATCTTAGTACAATTAGGAAAATTCCTTTAGAGGTATGCATATCTAAATGCGATAATTTCTTGTGTGCTTTGGATGAGTGGTCGTGAAATAGAGATTGTGTCACATCAATCTAACTAGTGTACAACAAGCTAGGAACACTGAATGCGCCAATAGTAAGTTCATAATGTTAAGTTTAGTTAATATACACAACGCAATGTATTGATATAATCATAATTTGAATTAGCATAGAAACGAAGTAACCTGGGTGTCGTAGCGTAAGACTTAGGCTACGATTTGGGTCAGTGTATTTCGGATCGTGTAGGCTATACGATAACACTGACAATTTGAAATGCTATACTTATTCTGAGTGAGCTGGAATAAAAATGGTGCCATGACAAGGATTTCAGTGATGTTTATGAAATTTTGAGGATCGTTGTGATATATGGTGATAAAGATAGAGACGTGACCAGCTGATGGTGGCAGCCATTTTAGAATGTCACGTGTTAGCCTAGCCTGAAATGGAATAGTAGGATTAACTTGGTCAACCATTGCCTAGCCTAGCTGAAGCTTGATAGTAACTTGGTGGAAATTTGAACCTTCCTTTCTTTATTTTTGGGATCATTGTACTTTGAATAAAGTTGATACTATGGCTATGGCCTATCCAGATGTATTTCGCATAGAGCAAAAGGTTGCTGTGATAGGACATTCTCATGTAAAACATCTCAATCATTTTATGACAGGGTGCTTTAGTAAAAGTGATGTGAGACTAAAACAGCCCTTGTATTATCGCACTTTTGAGAAATCAGGAGCAGTGTGCAATAACCTTCTGGATCCTGTGCTAGTGACCAAATTGACAGCTTATGCCCCAGATATCATTATCCTGTTCATCAGAGGAAACGATATTGGTGTAGATGATGAAGATCCAGAATTGGTCAATAAGGGCACATATATATAACTGGTAGTGATCTACCACTGACTGATCTGAAGAAGTGTGGCCAACTTTTAAATATTATATTTGCTAACACGGTATACATATTTTTCTGAGCTGGCAGTTGCTTTTAGTAATTAAGAACTTGTATTTGGTGTTGGTAAAATTATAGGCTAAGATGTCTGGACCTAGAAGAATTGAAGAGGAGACGGGGTTTAAGTCTGTGATAACTAACTGGTCAAAGAGGTTGGAAACCACTAATGATGCAGGTGATATCAACAGTATTTCTTCATTGAGATTCCTTGAAGGAATATTTGCAGAAAATCCAGGTGGATAACGAAATATTGGATCTAACAGATCCTGTAGGACAACCTGCACAAATTATGAATCAAGCAGCAAGACCAGTGGAGTGCGTTATGCAGGTTCTTAATAATACTCAGGACGGGCTGTTTCATGACTGACGGCAGATGCAACAAACAAAGGGAGGAGAAAACAACAAAACAATAAATGTTTAATATTAATTTATTTACAAAATTAGTTATAAAGTATTTGGGCAAGTGAGTCAGGTCTGGTAAAAAGATAAAACCATGGTACAAGAAAACCAAAAGGCGGCACTCAACAAAATCAAGTTAAAATAAACAAAAAGTAGCTTTAAAAAAAAAGGCAAAAATAAACAACAGCAGGCAGAGAAAAAAAACATACGTCCTCCGCCAGGGCACCAAGACAGCCCTCAGCTGTGCACCAGGGACAAAACCCACCAACCAGAAAACCCGATGGAGCGTCGGACAGCCTCACGCTGTCGTAAAAGATGAGCAGCTCGTGGTCACACGACTACTCATGGTCACACTCCACCTCTGACGTGCTCCACTTCCGTGGCGTGCTCAATTTGTTGCTCAAAAACTCGACCAACGCGACTCCAAAAAACTGCCTGCTGCTGCTGCCATCTGCCGCTACTCCGCTGCCCTACCAGACCCGACTGAAAGAAAAAACGGCAGCTCACCGACGAGAACATCAAAACAAAAAAAACTTGAAGGTAAGGAGGCAGCAATCCACAAAAGGGAACGAGCGGGGAACCAGCAGTTCCCGCAAAACCATCACTTAACGTGACAAAGCTGAATATAGCCTAAAGGTAGGCACTGAAATTCATACACTAAATTCCTCTATCACGAGTCTTCTAGCTGTAAAGGGTGAAGCTTGTGCACCAATATTGCCTGTTAAAGCTACTGTGAAGTTACCCAAACTAGATCTCAAACATTTCGATGGTTGATGATGTAACAGAATGGAATTCATTTTGGGAACTTTATGAAGTATCAGTACACCAACGTACTGATTTTGAGAATATACTGTACAGTTTTCTTATCTGAAGGGCCTATTGGAAGGTGAGGCTCTAGAATTAATATCTGGTTTTAATTAGAAGGTGATAAATATTTGCAAGCAGTGATGGATGGATGGATGTATGATATTTAGGGCAAAAGCCCAGGCACTGGGGCCAACAAGGCCATTCAGCGCCGTAATGGAGAGAAAATAGATTATGTTAAAGTTATGAATTCATGAAGGAAATGGTTAATAAATAAAATGAAGTGATGTGACCAATAAATAAGGGTATGAAGTTTAATGAATGATGTGATATATACATAAAAAATTTAATGTCATTAAAATTCTACACGATGTAATAAATATATTAAATAAAATTAAATATTGTTAAAATTTTAATACACTTAAAAGAGATGATAGCAGAAATATCTGCTTCATCTCAAAATATCAGACAGGATTTACCCTGAAAATATCTCTCTCTTTGGAATCTCTGGGGGCAGACCACCCAGAATGTGCTCCACTGTTAGTGTTTCATCACAAAGCACACTCTGGAGGGCTGCTTCCTTCAAAATAAACTGATGGGTTAGATGAGTGTGCCTAATCCTTTTAATCTGGTTAAAATAACCTCTGTTCGTCTGTCAAGCTGGAATGACTATTTCTATATTTCTTATTATTGGCAAGAAGAGAAGTCCACCTTTCTTGCCATTTACTTAAAACATAAGATCTAATGCGATCTTTTAAGTCTGTATGAGGCACTTTTCTGAAAGAGGTTTCTGATAAAATACTAGCACCTTCGCTTCCCTGTCTGCCATCTCGTTTCCATAATCCCCACGAGAAGGACCCAACAGAAAGAGATCTGATTTACATCGACAATATATACGAAAAAGCCACTCCTGAACTTTTTGAATTAATGGATGAAAGCTTATAGAATTTTAATAGCTAAAGGTGCTAAGAGTCTGGTATGTGACAAAATTGAGTCACTACTTTGAAAAACTAAATCTAGGCAGACACTACGGCTGTTAATCTGGCAAAAATACTGATGCAGAGTCAGGTACTTTAGCTGTGTACGCTGTATCACCAAGGATAACAGCGCAACCAACACCACACTATCTGACTTTGATCCATCTGTATAGATCTTTGTAAAGTAGTATGGGTAACATCGTGCTCTAAGAATTTTCCCTTATCTCTTCTACAGTGCAGTCCTTTTGTTAAACAGTTTCTTACATACTGATGCTTCTGGGATAAGCCATGGAGGGATTTACAGGATATTCTACTTCCAGGACTTTCTGGGATTTAAGGTGATTATTCCTAACATCCTCATTCAGTCAATTTGGAATAGTTTAGAAGCTCTTGTACCAAAAACTTCTTGAGAGTCTGTTTCCTTTAGTGCTTGGAAAGGAGGGATTTTGGGAGCACTTTTCATTCTAGCCATGTATCGCAACCCTAGCTCTTGCCTTCTTAGATCCCGAGATCGAGGGTGTGATCTGTGTTGACATATATGCTTTCAACAGGCGAAGTTCAAAAGCCCTGATATTCTGAACTCCATGTTGTGTACAACATCCAGTTCTTTAGCTTGGTTTTACAGGCTGAGGAATAAATCTGACAGCCATAGTCTAGCTTAGATCGACAGAGAGAGTCATATAGCCTCACAGGGATTTCTTTATCAGCCCCCAACTAAATCCAGAAACAACCTTTAAAATATTCATATTGTTTAACACAACTTTAGGGCATTTATGTGGCTAGCCCATGTTAATTTATGGTCAATAGTCATCCCCAGAAATTCTAACATCACTCTCAATAAGGAAGGATGACTTTTTAAACTAGGGTGTGGGAACCTCTTCCACACGCATGACACCTAATGAATCTTACTGCAACTGTTTTTGGAAGAGGAATTTGAAACCATTTGCTCATCAGCCCCCTTAGTAATAGCATTAATAGACCTTTGCAAATGTTTACATACAGACAGAATCATATCCTGTGCAGTATATTGCAAAGGTCATCGACAAAAAAACGAGCATTTAACAGGGGTGTGAAATTTTTTCAACCACACTGTTTATTGCCACTGAAAAGAGTGTTACACTTAAAACGTGTGGGGAACTCCTTCCTCCTGCATAAGGTTAGGAGAAGGGTTTCCCATTCTACAAAGAGTCTGTCTGTTAAAAGGAATATATAAACCTGATCATTCTCCACATACGCCCATCTTGGTGCAATTGTTTCATGATGCCAATTCTCCAGGCAGTGTCATATGCTTTCTCCAAGTCAAAATATGCCAATGGTCTGACACTGTTTGGTGAATCCTTGCTGGATTCGGTTGGTCAGCCTCAGCAGGGGATCAAGGGTGGAGTGGTTTTTCTGAAACCAAATTGAAAATGATGATAGTAATTCTTTGGTTTCCAGGTGCCAAACTAGTCTAGTATTTATCATTTTCTCCATCAGCTTACATACACAGCTGGTAAGAGCTATTAGTCTATAGCTGGTGGCTTGGAAAGCATCTTTATTAGGCTTTTAATAGGGACAATTATGGATATTTTCAGTCCTTGGGTAAAATTCCAGTTTCATATATTTTGTTTATAATCTTCAGTAAATATTTTTGGCATCATCTGGGAGGTGTTTCAGCATTTCATATATGATTGTATCCTCACCTGGAACTGGATTCACTTGAGGCGCCTCACGAAGTTCTCTTAGGGGAAATTTGTAGTTGTATGGTTCAGATTTTCCTGAATCAAACTTCAGACACATTTCAGAATTCTAATTCTTTGAAATTCTGGAGAATAATTGTTAGGCTGGAAACTTTAGAAAAATGTTTTCTAGCTCATTAGCAACTTCAGTGGGCTCTGTAATTAGAGTGTCATTTATTTTTAATGAGGGTAATGGTGACGCAACAAAATTTTCCACCCAGTTTCCTTATTTTGTGCCACACCACTCTTAGTGGGTCTTGAGTTTATTCCATTAATATAGTAAAGCTAACATTCTCTTTGGCTTTCTTTATAGAAAGCCCGCTGTACTTGGCTAAAAGCACGTTTGTAGATTAATTTAGACTGAGGGGAGCCATTTGTTTTGTAAATATGGCATTTCTAGTCACTTTTTCTCAGAATACCACATGTCTTATTCCACCAGGAACTGCAGGTCTACGAGGTTTGCCTTTGTTTTTGGAATCGAGCCTTCAGCACTCTTCAAAGTAGATTCAATAAAAAATCATAGGCATCTGGATGAGAATGAAAGGACTCAAACCCTTATCTAGATTGACACCCTTTACTGAATTTATCCCAGTCTGCATCCTCTACCTTCCACTTAGGTAAAACTTCAGATGGAGCATTCAGAGCATATTTCAAATGGATCGAGAAGTGATCACTTCCATTTAAATCTTCTACACAGACCAATTAAAATCAGGTGAATACTAGTTGAAGAGATACTAAGGTCCAGTGCAGAGAATTGATTATCGTGAATGTTGTGGAAAGTCATTGACCCATTATTATATAGGGTAACATCATTCCTGTCAATAAGGTCTTGATTAATTTCCCTTTACTATCTAAAACTGACTTCCCAAAGGGGGTTGTGGGTAATAAAAATCACCTAGCAGAAGTAAAGGAGCTGGAGAGTTGGTCAATTAACGACTGAATATCTCCAATGTTAAAAGCAAGGTCTAGTGGAAGGTATAAGGAGCAGATTGTTATCCTATTTTCAAAATGACTGAAATGGCGACAGCTTGTAGTGTTGTATTTAATTGTATTGTGGAGTGTAGAGATTTATTAATAATAATAATTGCAGCACCTCCATGGGCACGGTATCACCAGTTGGGGATATGATTTAAATATTGAATAATTTAGTCCAGGATTATAAGCAGAGTTGCTATAACATTGTTTCACTGTAGGCATATAACCCCTAGATTGAATTCATGCATTAAAACTTTTAAGGTCTTCTGTACGGGCTCTGAGACCTTTACAGTTCCACTGAAGGATATCGAGCAAGAATGCCACGTGGTAAAATGTGCTACTTCCCACTCCCTTGGAGGAAGTACTGTCCTAAATGGAGTGGAAATTCTCCTTTATAAGATTGTTTTTTCTTAATCCTTTTCATCTGGAATTAGGGTTCAGGGTCTTTGTGATCTTCATATTTTTTTATTATGAACCTGATGTTCAGAAGTACTACTGTGGTTCTGTGCACCACTAATCCTATTTGTCTTAGGGCAGCAAGACTGAACTGAACTCAGATGTTTTGTTCTGAAACTACTTTTGGAACCACCTTCTAGAGGAGACTCTTCCAAAACACTGAACCCACAGAAGTTTTTATTTATAAAGTTATCATTATTTGGGGAAGTATTTCTTGTGTGCGCTTCTTGGTAGTTGCAACTGTAGTTTTATTATTATTTTTGTGTGTGGCTGTGGCAATTGATGGCTCTGAACTAGCTCTATCTAATTGGGATTGTTCCTTTGCTTATTTTTTGTTGGAAGTATTTTCAGAATATTTTCCAGAATTATTGGTTGATTTTGGCACCCTTATTTTTGGAGATGAATCGACGGCTGTGGATGGGTGGAAGATAAATTTTCTGTGCTTTTGGAAGTACAATTTTGGTATTTGACCGAGCACTTGCCAACGGAGTTTCTCACCAGTTTGGAGAATTTCATTATTTATAGTTCGAGAAATACCAGGTTTGTGATATCTACTATCAGACGTAGTTATTGGTGGTCTTACATTTATGGAAGTTTTCATAAGTTTTATTACAGAAGCATACGTAGTGTTGGCACGTTTGTTTGCCCCCATTACCGTGCGCTTTGCTTCACTAATGCTGATATGTTCATTATCTGCCACCTGCCAACAATTTCTTGTTCAAATTATATCTGGGACAAGCCTAGAATTTGGAGTGTGATCACCTTACAAAGAAAACAGTACTGGGTTGCTCTCTCAATCACAAAATTATCATGCTCTGCAGAGCACACAGGACATCTTTTATTATTATTGCAAGAGTTTTGAATGTGGCCATATTCAAAGCATTTGCGACAGTGTTTAGGTTTCTTTATATTTTTTACCTGCATCCTCTCATGGCCAACAATGATGGTATCAGGTAGGTAATTGGAAGAAAAAGTTAAAAGGATAGCTGCATCACCACCCGGATTTTTACATGAGATACACAAGGAGGACATCGATAGAGATCTCTCCTCTTTAAAAACATGCAAGTCTTTTTGAGTAAACTACCCCTTTCAGCATGTTGAAGAATCTGTGAGATGAAATGTATTCAATATTTCCACTTTCAGGAGGTTTAAAGTTAGATAATGAACTGCTTGGGTTTCATTACCAGCTTTTTATTAGAAGGTTCTTTCCATACCGTTTTAAATTTCAATGGGAATGGAACCAACCTTACTCTCAATGCATTCAGCAGCTTAGTAAATTTTCCCTCCCTCCTTGTTGATAGCAACATGCTATAAGGGGGAGGAAGAGCTCTTGTACACAGGACTGGTCCACGTTCTTCAGTCTTCGGAATAGTCAAATGGCTCATCATTCAAGTTTTTCCTGAAAACACTTCGTGCTGAGAACTGAGTCATTTAGAATGTGGCCATGGAGTCTTTGTTGTGCCTACTAGCTTCCAAAGGAGAGGAAAATTTAACAAAAAGCACAAAATGACTGCTTATTTTTCTAGAATTAATTTAATTCTTTCCATATGCCAAATTGTTTTACTACACTGTATAAACATTCGTAATCTAATGACAAGCTTACATTAGTGCCAATAAAGGACCCTATTATTTGAATCAAATCCACCAGATTTATTAACACTGGTGTCTCAGTGTTTGGTTCTGTCCAACAGCTGCCGTATCCATGTTCATGCCAAGTCGTTGCCAGTGCTGTTAAGTCGTCAGATCCAGGGAGGGAACTAGCCAAATCCATAAGTTTAACCAGTCCACATGCAAAAGTCCAAAAGTGCACACCTGAAACCCAAGAGCCTACGCACAGACCCCGACAGCATATCAAAAGGGCAAACTGGGCAGCTCTACCTACAACAGCCCACCCCAACACACTCCCAAAGCCCACGAAGAGACCCCAAGATGCCAAGCATGCACATTATCAGACCACCACACACACACTGGTTCATCCACCCACCCAAAACTGCTTGGTTATATCAAGAAAGTATCGTAGATCAGTCAGGTATTCTGAATTCTCCACCAATGGCACAAGTGAGAGTTGACTCCCAACAGTCCACCCCATACCCCTACCCTTTCAGGATAGCACCAGCATCGCTTGCAGGCCCCAGGTATAAGCCAATCTGCCTGCTGGGAGTTCAGCCCCCACTAATGGGGACTGACTCCCACTCCTTTCATACTGGTGGGCTTCCGGACAAAAAAAGCCAGGAGTCCCACCTCCAAAACCACCCCGATGGGCTGATCCCCAAAGATGGTTCCGCAAGATAGCAATGGAAAAATCCATCACCATCTCTTGGGTCAAACTATCTCGGGTGGTGACTCCCCCACAACTCCACAATTGGCGTGACCCACCAAAAGCAGTCATAGACTCACCTAAGCAGTAAAATTTTGCGAACGTGGAAATTTCACACGCTATTTTAAACCAAAACTATGTAGGATGATTCTGTCAGGACCCGGGCCCAAAGGCCAGGGTCCCTAGTCCTCACCTCATCAAGGCGTCCTACTCGAGGGGTTGCAAGCAGTGAACTTGTTGAAAGAGACCTATAGCAGAAAAGATGAAATCAATCTGAGACTCCCAAGGCAGATGCAGAATCGCTACAAGGGTTTACAGCACAACTCACATGCAGCATAAGATCATTGGAGAGTGAAAGACTGGAATTGAGTGAATTATATACCATCTTGCTCTACACCAAACTATCAAGCAGTGAGAGTGAAATAATAAAATGAAGGTGTGGAGAAGATTGGTTGAAATTTGACACTTTTAAAAAATATCTTGAAGAAGAAGCACACAATTTGAAACAGCATAAGCTAATACACTGGCAACGGTATCTGCTTTCGCAATAGAGCAACGGCAATCTATGAGACCAAAAACATCGGTAAAGCCTAAAGAAAGTATGAACAAAGCCAAGGTAAACCAGGTTAAAGGATGTGCACTTTGCGGAAGCAACCACATATGGACATATTGTAAATCCTATGCAACCAGAGGAAAGATAGAACGACTCATGACTCTGGGTTTGTGTTTCATACGTGCATCCCATAAACACTTCAGTTCCGACTGTGACAGGCAAGGTTGTAATAACGGTTGCGCTGTTAGACATCATAGTGCTATATGCAATAGAAACCAGCCAAATAAATCTAAGGTAGGTGGGGTACAAGTTGGAACACTCTCTTTGACGAACACCAGACAGGGAAATAAGATGACTAGGAAGTCAATCTTACCTACAGCCACAATAACCCTAAAGGTAAAAGAGATCACACTGTGCAAAAGAGAGGGTTGTTAGATACCTGTGCCGAGAGATATCTGCTCTTGAGGGACTCCACTATAAAAGCAAGGGAGTTGAAAACATATTATTGAGGTTACTTAACTTCTACACCACTTAAGGAATATGAAATGGTGAACATCGCTGTACCTCATTGGGGTAGATTAATAAATATGGATTGTATAGTGGTCAACGAACTACCAGAATATACAAAGAAATTTGGCGTTAAGAAGATTATTATTATTATTATTATTAAATAGTTTAACCAGACACTGGAGCTGACCATCAGCTCTCATAGGGCTGGCCCGGTGGATGGAATGATGTCTAGGCTAGAAGCCTGGCACTGGACCTAATAGGTCACTTGTCAATGATAAATGAACAAAAATGAAAATGAAATTAAAAGCTGTAAAAGGCATACGCTTTCATACTGAACACACTCACACAATAAATACATTTAAACTCATGCTTCCATATACTCACTCACTAAAAAGGTATATTAAATTCAAAATAAATTAGTAAATCATAAAATTTACTTGTTTTAAAAATTCATTATACTGATTGATCGATTTTTATAGTTTACCAATTAACTCGCAGCTTCTCATAAAACATTAAAATCGGTACTATTGAGAATGTTGATTCTGACAAAATTTCTTCTATCGGTCTATTTCCAAAATTCTGATAATCGCTGCAGGTTATATTTTTGGACATTCACACAGTATATGCTTAACTGTTATCAGCATTGCAATCCAAGCCATTCAAAGAGGGCCACATGGACTGTTCATTAAGTGTCCATGTGTCAAACGAATATGGCCTATTTTGAAGACGGTGTCAGAATTATTTGTGCATGTCTCTCTCTGATATGACGAACTCCATTTTCCAACACTAGATTTTTATCTGTTTTAATTTATTATTTCAGGTTCTTAGTTTATATATTTTGCCATTTTTTTACAATGACTGTTTTTATATATCTTGTATAGTCACTGATAGGGACGTCTACATTTGTTCTTGTCATGTGGACCGCTTCTTTAGCTGCTTTATCAGCCTCTTCATTTCTTAATCCCTACATGGGCAGGGGATCAACATATTTCAATATTTTTTCCCCTTATTATACAATTTATGGACTGAGAACTTTATATGTTGTACAATATTATTTTATTATAGCTTTGAATAGCTTCTATAGCACTTCTGAGTTACTATAAATTACAAAATTATTACATGAGACCTCTAATTGTTTTATGGCTGATACTATTGCACATAACTCAGCTGTAAAATACAGAGGCTTTATCTGGGAGAGAACCGATCACGTTTTGTTTTAAGGCCAAGAACTGAAAGGTCATTATGTAAAACGAAAATCAGCCTGGCTGATAAAGATTTTGATCTACCCATGGAGAAACAATTGCCTATTGAAATGTTAATAGGGGATGACAATGCATACAATATTTTGCACCCAGGGTTTAGAAAATTTGAAAATTTAGTATTGCTGCCAACCATATTTGGTTACGTGGTAACTGGAACATGTAGTTCTCCTCCCACCCAAGGAGATGCATGTCTCCATTTTAAAACTGGCAGTGGAAACCAACGACATAATTATGGCTGAAGGGGCTACTCAATTAAAGGATCCAAAGGAAGAAGATCTTAAAAGGTTATGGAATTTGGATCATTTAGGTATAGAATGCAGTGAGAACTTTGAGAGTACTACAACATATTCTGAAATTGACAAACAGTATGTTGTGGCATTGCCTTGGAGAGACAATAAAAGGAGATTAACTTCCAACTTTGGGTTGGCTTTGAACAGATTAAAGCAACAGTGTGTCAAGTTTCAGAAGGACACTCAGTATCTATAACATTATCAGAAAATCCTGAAGGATCAGGAGGATAGGAGATTCATAGAGAGAGTGGAATATTTTAAAACAGAAGACTGTCATTTCTTGGCACATCATAGTGTTAAAAAGGACAGTGCCACAACCCCTATTAGGATAGTATTTGACTGTTCAGTTCGACAGGGGAAAGGTGGGTAAAGCTTGAACGATTGTTTGTGGACGGGACCACATATAACAGCTGACCTACTCAAAGTTCTACTGCAGTTTTAGGGCAAAGATATACCAGCAGAATTTGTGGAAGCAACAACTGGATTGGGATGAACAACTCCCAGACCCATTACAGAACCAGTGGGTTGAGTTATCCAAAGACTTAGAAAAATGTCTTGATATTTTCTTTCCTAGGAATACTAGCCTAGGAAAGGGGGACTCTTTACACATATTCTGTGATGCCAGTGAGTCAGCATATGGTTATGTAGCTTATAGAGTAAAGAACAAAAACTCATTTAAGGATGGTAAAGGCAAGAGAAGCACCCATTAAAGAATTAACTATTCCAAAACCTGAGTTGATGGCATTGTTGCTAGCAGCAAGAATAACCAAATTTATTAAGGAATCCTTTGAGAAGGATGAGTTTGTAAAACTTTGTTTGGTCGGACAGTAAAGTAGCCCTAAGTTGGATAGTATCGAAGAGTGTTCTCCCTGTGTTTGTGAAAAACAGAGTACAGGAAATAACTCTTTAATTCCATGTGCCTACAGATGATAATCCCAGTGACTGGTTAACATGTGGGAAAAGGACAGAAATGATCTCGTTCTTTTTTTTCTGGTGGGAGGATCCCCTTGGTTAAAAAAATTCCTCTTGGCCAATAGATAGGTCATGGTCTGTGGATCACTTGTGCAGGTAGGGAAGAGAACATTTTGGTCAATACTGTAGGGGACAACCTGAATGGTAATACTCACTTGCTGAATTGGGAGAGATTCAGCAAGGTTAAAAAGGTCTATATGACCAAAACATGGATCCTACAATTTTTGAATAATTGTAGGAGTTCAATCAGTATGAGGAGTCATTGTGAATTGACCAAGAGGAAAAAAATAAGACCATTGCCATCACACAAAGGGAATATTTCCAAGAGGAATACGAGAGTTTCATGAAGGGGGTAAGAAAACTAAAATTAGCTCTCGTACACCAGTTGAATCTTTACCTGGACAGCGGGTAATAAAGGTGCAGGGTGACTAGAACAAGCACAGTTACCCGAATCTGTTAAGTTCCCATACTATTACCGAAAGAGTTGCTATATTAATGGGTAATTGATAAAGAACATCATGATGCTAATGCTCATATGGGTGTAAATGCCGCTGTGGGAGTGTCAGACAGGAGTTCTGGATCCCACAGATAAGGCAACTGACTAAGAGTATAATACCACTGTGTTATTTGTAAGAGAGAAAGGAGGCCGTCTAGGCCAATATAATTCCTCCATTACCTGAGTTCAGGGTGCAATGTAGCAACCTTTTAATACCACAGGCGTGGGCTAAAAACCAGCGCACATTCTGGGTTAAGGGAAAAGGACAAAGCCCTAGAAACATATCATCTTATTTACTTGCCCGATAACCAGAGGCATACACGTGGAGCTAGTTGATAACCAGTCCTGTGATTCGTTCCTCATGAGTTTTAGAAAATTCTGTAGCAGAAGAGGTTTCCCGGCACTCATGTTGAGTGACAACACCACCATGTTGTAGCGGCATCAGAGTACCTTAAGACCATGTCGGAGAATCCTAGGGTAAAAGAATATTAATTTAGATATAAAGTAAAACTGGAAGTTTATTTCAACGAGAGCACCATGGTTTTGAGTGCTATCATGGGAAAAAGCTGACAGGACTTCTGAAGCCATGCCTAAATCGTAGCCCAAGCCTTGCTCAATTTTGAGGAATTGACCTGTGTATTGGTGAAGCTGGAAGGAATTATCAATGATAGACCATTAAGTTACATGCCCAGGGACTTGAATCAGCTGGAAATTTTAACCCCTAACCATTTGATCCTTGGAGGAAAGCTTAAGTCCTTCCCAAGAGAAGTAGTAAATTAGGGGAGAGATCTCTGACCCTACCTATGGAAGGAGAGAATTCTGAGAAAAGATTCCTCTACGATCCAAGTTGTGTGATGACTTGTGGAAGAGATGGGAGCATATTTAACAAACGTTAAGAGAGACCCATCAGTGTAGGAATAGTGCATGACTCTTGGGCCCAGGATAGTTATCCTCATTCATGATGAGGGCCAAGAGCAAGTGGAATTTGGCCAGTGATCATTACACATGGGGAGAGACAAGGTCCCAGAGTGGCTACTCTAAGAACGGCACATAGCCAGCTTGAGACCTGTAATTAAGTTATAAATTTTTAGAGCTGTGGCAGGAGATAAGGAAAACTAATCCTGTGACAGATGACATTCAGACAAGCACCCACCTGAGCAGGAGGGGACTGCTCAAATAGCTGCAGAAGCCAGAAAGGCATTGATAAGAAACAGGACTATTGTAAAATAATGTAGGCAAGTTTTCTTGCGAGAATTATGTCAACAAACTTTGACAAGAGAGATTGTATTTTTTAAGTTGTAGTATAAAGTTTATATTTTTCTTAAATTTACATAAAGTGGAAATGTGTATTATGTAGAAGAAGGATATTATGTTTTGTTGTGTTCGTATTTAGAAATTAAGGGCATTGTTTTAACTGTTTCGTGTGTAATATTGCTTAACTACTGGTACTGGTTGTTTTGTCCGGTAGTTAGTCAAAGGTTTGGTGTCGGTCAAAGGCGGCTGTGAAGTTAGTCTCTTCATAACTTTGATACAGAGTGGTTCGAGCTAGTGGGGACTCAACAATGCAGCCATAATTGTTGGTGTCTACAAATCCACTTAAGCATTCCTATTCATCTTAGTACAATTAGGGAAAATTCCTTTAGGAGGTATGCATATCTAAATGTAAGGATAATTTCTTGCGGTATGCTTTGGATGAGGGTCGTGAAATAGAGATTGTGCTCACGCCAATCTAACTACTGTACAACAAGCTAGGAACACTGAATGTGCTAATAGTAAGTTCATACTGTTAGCTTAGTTAACATACACAATGCAATTTATTGATATAATCATAATTAGAATTAGCATAGGAACGAAGTAGCCTGGGTGTTGTAGCATAAGACTTAGGCTATGATTTGGGTCAGTACATTTCGGATCGTTTAGGCTATACGATAATACTGACGTTTTGAAATGCTATACTTATTCTGAGTGAGTCGGAATAACATTCTTGAACCCTACATTTAGTGCATTTAGTATGAGAATCGTAAGAAAACTTGGTTAACTTAGTTTTACAAACCACAGAACAGAAACGAACACTGGATGAACTAGAATCCGACATTGTAACCTAAAGCAATTCCTAAAGTTAAAAAGAAAACCAATCCACCAATGACTGAAAGCCACAACAAATTCTGAATGCTTCACCAAGATCGGGCAAATAACTATCTGAAAAATGTTGAAGCAGCTGAGGAAAAACTCCCGATGTTGATTGGAAGCCGGCAGGAAACGAACTGAGCTCTCTGCTAAGTTGTTCCTTTGAGTCCCAGATAGTGGGCGGGACCTTGTCACCTACACACAAATGATAGAAGCACTGCCATGGAAATTTTGAATTTTTAAGCTGCCGTAGGTTAGGAACCAATGGCTAGCTATGTGGTTACTTGGTAAGTTACTTATATAAAAACTGAAGTTTTCCTAAAGGCAATATCACAAACACTTATTTCTGTTATCTGTCTATAATTCTCAATATTGACAGTCACTGTACATTAAATTGCTTATATTTACTGAATAGTACATATAAAAGCACTTACTAACCAGAACCAACTTACTGTGTATGCATTTGGACCATTATCCAAGCTAAAAAACACATTCTTGCCATGTAATAATTACAAAATCTGACACCAGGTAAATTATCTGGCAATCTTTTGTGTAATTATTCTAACTGCATAAAAAGGTCATTTTAAGAAGGCAAAAAGGTCATTTTAAGAAGTACATCTGCTGTCAACAATACATAATAACACTGACCTTCTTTCGTCTAGTAGGATCCATACGCTTTACGTTCTTCCATTCCTCATCATAATTAAGCTGTGGTAGTTCTTCATCACAGTCAATATCCTCAATGGTAAAGTCTTCCTTCCTGCAGCACACTGAGCCAATTGTTGTGACAATGAAAACATTTAACCATTGAACAACAAGGATAGATATGAAGAACGACAAAATAAATGAAGAAAACCATTTCGCTGTTTTGATTTCACCCCACATAACACCATAAGACCAAACAAGAAATATGCAGCCAGCTATACCTACAAGAATGAAAACCCATGCCAACCATCGTGTCCACCACGGAATACATTTGACAATGCTCTGGTCTTTGCTAGGGTTACTTGGAGAAACTGATTTTACGCGATCATAAGTGTTGATTGGGTCATCTTCAACAGGGCGCTGTTCATGCTCTAAAGCACTTCGTCTCTGTCTAGATATAGCCTCTAGTGCACGGCATTTTTTGAGTCGGTAAGGCCTAGATCTTTTAAAGATGAAAATTAGGAGTAAAGTAAAAGGGTATACTATGCATCCTGATGCCAAACCTGAGATAACTTGTTCAAAAGATATAGTTAAGGGGCCAAGGTTTAGTAACCCACCTCTGGGGCTGTCAGGCGTCTTCTCATACCACAAAGCATTAACAAGCATTGATAGATATAAAAATAAAGCTCCTACAGAAACCCTTTCTTTTCTACTGAATCTTGAACCAATGGGTCTCAAGAATATAGACATCCACATATTATCCTCATTAGCACTTCTATTACCTTTTAAATAGAATTCCCTACTGAAAGATTCAAACATTTTCTTTGATGGTTTAAGGAGGACATCAACTGTGCCAGTTCGATCAAAGGCTAACCAAGTATCAGTATTGAAAACAAATTTCTCCCTTTTCTGTAAATCTCTAACCACAATGCTCTGTATTTGCCAAGTATCAAAAGGAGGGAGGCCACTGTTGTCATGCCATATGCGTACATAGTTGATATCCCCAAGTGGACCTGGAGTAGCCATAACAAAAGCATCAACACTATAGCGATGGAAGCGTCTACCCTCTGAGGGAGGTAGTATTCTCACTTCAGTCTCATTGTATTCACCTGAGATAAGAAACTGGATATTTGAGTTGGTACCAGCTTCCTTGTCTGGACCTGTGGTCACTGTAATTTCATATAAATATTTATCTTCTACACTGTTATCTTCCAAAGGTTCTACTCCACGATACTCTAAATCCTTTTTGTCCATGTATCGTGCCCATATCATCATCATAATGTACAAAACCAAAAGAAAAATTAGGATGATATACAATGTAAGATTATCAACAAAACCAGCATTGGCAAACACATACTGGACATCTATTTCATTTGGAATAAAGAAATGACCTGAGCCAAATGGAGTGAGATGTGTGGTTTCACATTTAGTTACTGTTTCTGTAACCTCAATGGGATACAAACCTTCACCAGACCATTGCTCTTTATTCACATCATAGTAATAACAGCCAGAAGAATAAACTCTAAAAGTGTATCGAGTTGAGAATTTTATGAAATCTTCCCTAGATAGGTTTCTGCCTTTAAAGATGTCATAAAACTTTACACTGTCCTTTAAGCAAGCAACAGCAACAAAAAATCTGCCTGTTCTGTTATTATTTTCTTTGCCATTGATGAATAAAGTATTAGAGCCATTTGCTGTTAATGGGAGATCTTGAACCAATTTAATCCACTGAAACTGTGAGGGAGTAGGCATCCTTTGATGATCTATTATTATCACAGCCTGTGGTGGCAAATCATCAACTGCTCCAATCTCTACAGTGAAAGCAGATGACAAGTTGGCAATGGTAAACTGGTGGTACACAAATGGAAGAACACTACTCATATGTTCACTGGCATTTACCACAATAGGTTTTGGTAGGGTTTCTGGGCTTCTGGGAATTTCTAACACAACAGGGAGTGTTTCATTTTGTACATCCACTTGATGACCTTGTATGCTTACTGCAACATCTATGATCTTTGAATTTTGAGATATAAGGCTCTTAGAATTTGGGTAAACATGTGTTACACAAGGCCACACAAACACAGTGATACCCAGTTCTTGCTTACAATCTGTATTGGGTACAGAATGCCGGGAAGGGCAAAATTTTTTGGGAAATTTAATAGTGGCATTTGTGCCATCTTTGGGATCAAGCAACATTCCTTCTTGTAAAATTTCCTCAGTAACTTTTGACATAAGAACAGCAGCTCCACTTTCTGTTTTTGTTGCAATAGACTCACCAACAACAAACTTATTTTGCATTTTTGTGCTGAGACTATCAATAATTTCCATCATTTTATCTACTTGTTGTTTTGCTTTCAATCTAGTAGTATCTAACACATTCTGCTTTAACTGTTTTTCTCTCTCTAGGGGAACTTTTAAGTCAATGCTATCTATATCTACATCATAGTCCCAGTTACCAGCTGCCTCCTGATCGGTAGGTGGTACCCTTTCTGGATTTTCAATTATTTTATTTATCCCAGTCATAAGGGCAGTAACAGCAGTCATAGATTTAGAGACAAAGGGTACCAGCTCCTGAGGTGATGAAACTGTAAGTCCATCTAATTGATCAGTCATTTTACCAAGGAAATTCAAGGCAGTTTCTCTTGTTGCCATGTCCACTGTAAGAGCAGCAACATCACTTTTAAGGATTCCTTCAACTGAAGACTGTAGCACTTCAGCTCCGACATTAAGCTGAGGGAGAGAAGCAAAATCCATTGTCTTAACAGCTAACTGTAATGCATCTAAATTCATAGCTGAAATTTCCTTAAGTCTTGAAATTGCACCAATGTCCAGCTCACCAGTTATGTTGAAGTCGAGCTTGAGCCAGTCAGCATTTTCTCGAATGGAACTTGAGGCAACTAATAACATTCCCATTTTTACCTGATCTCCAGTTGCATTTACACTTTGGAGAACAGATGATAAATTAAAATTAGTAACTTCATCTTTTGTAGGCATATCAACATCAATAAAATCAATATGAACATCACTAAAAGAGCCTAGTACATCCCAGATCTCAACACGCAATTCAAAGTACCCAACTGGAAATATCAATTCAACTTCTTTGTTGCCTGAGGCTACCATTACTGCTTTCTTAACACCAGCAGTGCCATTTGAGTAAGTATAGAAGGCATAAGTAGATATACCCATAACTTCAGGATCATTCCAGTTTTGACATTTCACCAAAAAAACATCAATGAGAGCATAGCCAGTTGTTTTATCTACCAAGCAAGTGCCACCTGTTGGGCGTTTATTCACCAGGATTAAGTTTTCGGCAAACCTGAAAAGATCAGCAAATTAATCCACGAGATAATAATCAAAGTTCATTAAATTTTAATGACATGCTACACACAAAAATACAATTATATTTTAACAAAAATTAAGATAATCCTGAAAATTTTCTTTGAAATCTTTTCTGTTAGAAGTATTAGTATCTTTCAACTATTCATCTCCTTTGAAATTCAGTAGTTTATATAAAAGGCCACATACATGGTGCATCCAGCCGAGAAAACCCAAAAACATAACGATAAGTTAATGTTCCTTGAGATGGGGCTTAAGTTACATACAAAAAAGTAATTTGGGCACACAGCATAAATCTCCTCCATAGGTAAGGATCTGGATTCCGATGAGTGTTATAAGGACAAAACTCCAAGATATCAAATTTGCATAGAGAGAAAAGCAGAATCATCAGTCTGAAATGACCTAAGAACTGTATGTAACCCAACTCCTTTCAGAGCTACTGTACTTGAAAAATTAAAATGACTCTTTGTTACTATTCAAAATAAACAAACCTAAATGGATTATATTAAAAAAACAAGCTCCAACAGCACAGAGTTCTCATGCATAAAAAACAAACCATAAAGGGGAAGAAAGTAAATAAAGAATCAAGTTCAATAAAAACAATTATTCAGAGACAACAATGTGTCACTTAAACACTGACCATGTTCTATGGTACTTCAAGTATTATTATGCAACAAGGCTTCTCTCAAATGCAAGGGTTAACAACATCATTACTAACAGAAAGATTGTATAGGGGACTGTAGTAACATACCACCTCATCAAAATGTGGATGCTTATACCGTGCAGAGCAAGAGGCATGCACTGCCTATTGGGTACGCACACTATAGTCACCTAGGGAAGTCCCCTTTTAAAATACAGATCACAGAAGATGGCAAATTATGAACCATAATTACTGTACCAGTATCTGGAATAATGAATCTACTACTAACAGAAATTTTCTCAAGAAAAAGATTCAGGAAAGCTGATCACATACAGATAGGATACCAATTTTCTATTAGTGGTAGAACAAAAGATCTGAAGTATGTATATTATTTCAGTCAAAACAGAAAACAAAAATGTTCAATACAAACCTATTAACTTTACAGAACCTATTTGTTTATCCATGCAAACTCCAGACACAAAAAAATGAACAAAGGTAAGGATTCTCCATATGAAAGTGAGTGAGGAATGAACAAACAACAGTCTGAGTGAAGATGAATGGATTGAAAGTAAGGTGGTACAAAGAAGTGTTTTGATTAGATAAGAGAGAGAGAGAGAGTTTTCAAGGAGTATAAGAGGTTTTGGATGGGAAATGTTGGTGAGAATAAAAGGCTAGGGGTAAAAGTTAGAAGATTACTTGAAAGGACAGGCTGAGGTTACAAGTGTTGGCAACCAAAAGAATGTGGTGAAAAAAAAGAGAGGTTTACTGAACAAGTTAAAGAGTGAAAGAGTCCAAGGTATTAGAAGAAGAATGTGTCTGAGGATGCACAAATGGGAACAAATGAAAATTTACAAATGTATGAGTATCAGTTAACAAGGAAGAAGCCTGAGGATAGAGTGATCAAGAGCATTAATGAGAAAATTCCCCTCTTCGCTTCCAGATCAGTTTGGCAGAGTTTCTAAACTTGAAAAGGAAAGAGAAAATGAAGTTAATGGGGGAGAGATTAATCAAAATAAAACTAAGAATACAAATTTCATAAATGAAAGATCAGGAATGTAGATGTAAGACAGAGTGAATGGTTGACATTAGAGGATGTTAAGCAGATGCAAATTATTTGTCCCCTAAGTGAATTGTAAACTTGGGTGCAAATGAAATTTACTGTGACTAAATGGAGTGTAATGCTAAGAGAATTTCAAGGATTTGCTGGGAGGTTTGTTTGGTGTCAAGATTTTTTTTTTTGGCTGAAGCAGTTGAATGAAAATACACATGTACTGTAAAGTGTACTGCACTTGCATTTCAACTTTTGGAGCAACTGGGATTTACAAAATTATGCATGGTAGATACGAACATATGGGTAAATGTAAGTTCAATTAAAGTATGAAAGAGCAGGTATTTACTGTACTTAAGAGAAAATCTGCATTGGAGCGGCTATGACATGTGAGGCATGTCAGAAATGGAAGTATTAATGAGTATATACAAGTTTAAAGGTACTGTATTACAGTTAAGAATGAGTGAGCCATTTGAGATGGTTGTGACCAATTGTGACCTACAGTATTGGCGACAAGAAGTGGATCCGTGGGAATAGTTGTGATGGTAGACCATAGAAGTAAATCTGCGTTTGCTGTACCTACCAAGAATAAAAAGAGTGAGGCTGTTGTGGATGTGGTGAGTAAGGTTATGTTTCTGGTGTGTGTATGTATAGACCAGTGAAACTTTGAACAATAACAGGCCCAAATTAGATGGAAGGCATTTGAATGCATGTTACGTGAATGTGATGTGTATATGCCAAATGTGAATGGATTAGGTGAGAGGGCAGTGAAACTCTAGTGAAATGTTGCGAATGATGGCTGGTAGGGCTTGCAGTGGGTAAAACCATACATAAGAATACAGTAGGCCCACTATGATTCCAAAGTATATGCAGTAGCATATCTGGTTCTGCTTCTTTTATGCTTTCAGTAGCTGAGTGGATATAGCATTGGCCTGGCAAATCACAAGTCAATAGTTCAAATCCCCAAAAATTAATGTCTTTATCATTCAATTTATTCTTACAGCATATATCTTTATCCTTCAAGTTATTCTTACATAGTAATGAGGGAGGCCATTTCTTCTGAAATGTCCATGTAAGCTTTTGGAATCCCTTAAAAACTGGTCTCTTTGTCTTATCTATTAGTGGGTAAAGCTAAAATACAACCCCTCTAATGTCTACACCTCTTTGCAGACACTTCCAGGTTGACCTGACTGGACAGGAATTTGCTCTCATCCTTTTAGACTCAACTTGCCATTTGCAAGGGAACCTTGACAGGGGTTTTGAGTGCAGAGTAATTAGATTTTAGTGCTGCTTTCGATTTAGTAAATTACAGGGCACTTATTTATAAACCTCAGAATCTTGGAGTGGGTGGATATGTTTTAGGATTACTTAAGATTTCCTTACAAGTAGGCAGCAGCGAGTTCCTGTGGACAGTATCTTTAGAGAACCAAGAACTATTTTGTCTGGAGTTCCACAAGGTAGCATTCTTGGCCCACTGTTATTTTTAGTGTATACAAGTGATATGGTTGTTGGCCTGGAAAACAAAATTGTTCAGTATGCCAATGATGGGTCACTTGTGGGTGTAGCAGTCTCCACTTATGAAAAATGAAGCTGCCCTCAGCCTCAATCGGGACATGGACTGAATCAGGGAATGGCGTAGTCAGTGTGGTATGAGACTGGACTCCAGTAAAACAAAAACACTATTGATTAGCAGATCTCGTACAGATTTCCCACCCCATCCTCCTCTTCAGGTGAATGGACCCTTGCTGAATGAGTCTGAAGCTTTAACTATTCTAGGTGTAACTTTTGACTCACATATAACTTTGAGAAACATCTAATGAAAGTTTCAGAAAAAGCCGCACGAAAGTTAAGTATTGTTTGTAGAGCCTCAAATATTCATAACAGTGATAAAATCAATGCAACCTGTTTTAGGTTGTTTGTGCTTCCTTTACTAGAATACTGTTCTCTGGTGTGGAGAGATCCATCTCTTTTAGATAGAGTGGTTTGTGGTGGTATGTTTCTGTTTCTTAAGAGTAGCAGTTATGACTTGGGCCATCGACGGATGGTCTTGTTTGTCATTATTTCATAAGTTGTATTTCAATAGAGATCTTTCACATTCACAATTGATCCCTGATCCACTTTATCTGCCAAGAGCGACCAGATTCGCTGAACAGAAGCAACAATATGCTATAAATGTGCCTTGCTGTCAAACTTCTCAGTTCCAGAGGTCCTTTATTCCTCACACTGTTGGATGGTGGAACAGCCTCTCAAAGGATGTCGTGCAATTAGAACTTTGGAAGTTCAAGAGAAGATGCAATGCAATACTACCCTAATACTATTTTCCTTGCATTTTAATACATTTTTTATAGCGTAGTCGCTGTCTCGTCCTCAAGGAGTCACCCCCCACGGTGTGCCAGCACTCCATGGTGACTAGACTAGTATCAAAGAAATATTTTTCTAGCCTGGTCTTGTAGCTGGGTATTGTGTTGTAATGAAAACACTATGACACGTGATAGAGTATAATGGACTCAAAGATAAGAGGGCATTTTCCCTTATCTTCAGCAAAGCTGAACCCAGTTTTTCCTACATCAAAACTGCAAGAAGTGACTATTGCGCATGCGCGACTGCCATCTTGTTTAAAACCAGGGCAGGCAAAAAAGACCAGCTCCATTACCCTCTGCTAGCGCAAGTGATACACACAACCCTTCCGTGCTCCTTACTGTTTTCAAGAGAATAAAGCAGCAAGTATAATGGAAACATCCGAACACGAAAGTTAAATGCTTATTTTTAAACTCGAGTTCTAAAAATTGTTAGTTTTAATTGTGGAACAAATGTTTTTGGGTATGGAATCCTGAAAACCGAACTTTGTTTCCGGAGCACATGGTCGGTGTCTTCAGAGCACGTGGCTGGTGCCCTCTCATGATCTCTGTTATTTGCGAAAGCTCTAAAAATTTGATGTTTTGATCATTCAGTTTAAAATGTGTAACTAAAGAAATGTTCCACAATTTAGTATTAATTTAGATAATCCTTTCAGATAATGATGTCCACAATAGCCTAGGCGGTAGCCTAACAAATTCAGTCAGAATAATGTAAATGTAGTAGATGTTGTCCGTAGCCTATATCCTAGGATTACATATCCTAAAGGTGACCTAAATAACCTGGGTTAGGTAGTAACCCAATTTAAGGTAAGAACCTTTTAGGACATATTCTTTTATGGAACTAGGCAACAGCCCAGTTTACACCAAGGATCCTAGAATTTGGTAAACAGGAAACTAAAAATTTTCCCATCTGTATAACCTCGGTACTTGCGTATGATCTACATAATCTAAGACTAGGCAGTAGCTATATTAGTTTAAGTTAAACTTACAAAAACACCCCATTATTGGACAATCACTTTACTAGATGGTAATCTAGAACTAGATGAAAATAGTAACCTGTGCAAGATGAGATGGTAGCTTAGCCTCAAGGCTATGTACTAAGGCATTTGTGTTTTATGTAACCATACCCTTGTGAAATAATTAGCCCAGACTAGGTGGTATCCTAGATAAGAGTAAGTGATAACCTGACTATAAGAGTATACATTATTTGCCTACTATATGATATAATAGACCAAATAAACTAGGATTGGATACAAAAAAGGTTGTGGTCAGCCTGGGCTAGGCAAACATAGTAGCCTAACTGTGCTTACTTATTAGCAAACTGCTATAAGCCTATACCCTTACAGGTGATATAAACCTAGAACAGACAATAGCCTAACCAGATTTAGAGGAAACCCCTCAAGGGAGCATTCCGACTGTTAATTTAGTAACAGCACGGCTGAGTATCAGACAAAAATGTAGTCTCAGCTGCACGAAACAAAATACCAGATAAAATTAATTTTTGGTATAGCTTATATCCTTAGGTTCTTCATTAAACCTAGAATAAGAAACAACCTACAATAGGTTAAGCGAAAATCTTCTAAGAGATCTTCTATGCTTACATTAAAGTAGATTATACTAGAAGTATTAAACTAAGCCATTTAAAACAGTAGCTTGGTTTAATTGTTAAACAAATTAGTTTATAGAATAGTCCTTATGGCATGACAATTTAGAATTAAAATTTCACATATGCCATTGCAAAAGGACTAACAGCTCAAGTAACGCAGCCCTATATGCTGTCAGTCAACCTAAAACCTAAAACAGTTTAAGTTAACTCGCATATTTTATAACAGGCATTACATTTACGCATGGTAACCAAATTAACCTGTAAGATGTTATATATTAATGGTACAAGGTTTTTTACAAAGTGTCAGTTCTTTCAAAAAACAATTTATTCTAAATTAGTTTTTAATAACAACTTGGTTCTTTCACTACAGGGCCACCACTATGCAGGACCCTCAGCTCAAGTGTTCCGTAGCAAACTGCTCTGTTCACTTTTTGCCAGTGGGTACGGCCCATTCCACATGCCATGAGCATAGTCCTTGCAAAAACAGGACAGATTTGCTTGGTCACCAGATATGTGTGAAATTTGCAGTGTGCTCTTGGCAGCAAGTTTCAAAGACGAAACAGCTCGTTTCAGGCTGTCTCGATGGGTTCTAGGGTTCAGCAAGGGAGAGGAAGGGAGAGATTATATCTTGCCGGCAGAACTCCGGCAGCATATATTTAACCCATTCTCAGAGGATCCATATTCGGGCCAAAACCCAGTAACATCAGTCCCCAGGACCTCCCAGGTAAACCTTGCGGAGAAAATGAAAGAAGTTCCTCTTGGAAGTGACCATCATTTAGATGAAATTGATATTGCTACCAAAATATCCTTGCTGAACCTAGAAGGATCAGGGACACTACCTTCAGCTTACCAGGGTAGACTCTTTCCAGAAGGAATTCAATCCCCATGCAATCCTCAGAAGCTGATCAGGGATCCTTCCCCTGTGTAGGGATACAGATTCAGTTAACCCCAAGTGAAATGACTACATATTCAGAGGGGTATAGTAACTCACCCAGGACTTCTGCTCCCTGGGCTACAGGCAGTCATATTTCTGCTGTAGATGCCCTTGCCACAGAACAGCAGTATATAATGGACATTTTGCATGATTCTGAACAAGAAATTAAAGAAATAAAGTCAGTGATGTACACTCCAAAGTGTAAAAGTACTGCAGGGAGAGTGGAAACAAACTCTGGCCAAACAAGATCCAGGGTTAATTATAACACTTCAGGTCAGAACACAACAGGGGCTCCAACATTCTCCCCTGATGATGATGCTAATAATCCTTGGCGAGACGTTTCAATGTGTATTTTCTCTCCTGATGGTAAGTATCTGATTAACGAGAGAAAAACCATGATTGAAGTTGTACATCTGGAGTTTAGAGACAGGGCAGCATTCCCTAATACAGAATGGCGCCTAATTCCACCTTTGCCAGACATGGAGAAACCTCAAAAGGAAACAGTTCTCTTATGTGGGAATACAGCATTAAAAGCTGTTGATGATGCCCTTTACCAGATCAACGGTAGGTGGATCTATACTCATCATGAATAAAAAACCCAACTAGCTCACCAAGCACTTTCCAGCCTTCTGTCCCTTCACCTTTAAAATAATTAACCATGTGAAGACAAACTTCCAGAATTATGTAGTAACTAGAAAACGGGAGCCAATGGCAGAACTAAAAACCATTTGTCACAGTCCTCCAGTTTCAAAAAAAATTCCAAGGAGTGGGCAACACTTCAACTACCTTTTGAAAGGAAAAACCCCCTTGATGTTGCTATTCAACAATTTGGGACTCTATGAGAAGAATCTCAGATGAGACAGCTTCATCAAAATTCTGATGCAGGGAATTTTCTCCTAGTATCTTGACCTCTTCCACCTTGCTAGGAAGCTGCCACCAAAAGGCTTCCAGAGGATTCTAGGACACTTTTTGCTGCTGTGGCTAAAAGTCTTATGAGAACCCTATGGGAAACACTACGACTTTTTAGAGTGGCGCTTAAAAGTGCGAATGGAAACATTAGAAGGCTCCAACAAGTCACTTCCTAATGTAACAGCCTTATTACAGTCTAATCCCTTCTGTAGGGACCTGTTTGAGGATTCTGTGGTGACACAAGTCAACGAGCAAGCACAACAACAAAATTGTACAGTGTATGCTCTTCTGGGAAAAGGAGAAATTAGGGAAACAAAAACCTGAAATTTCCTTTGGCAACTCAAAAAGGCTCGTTTTGATAAAAATCATATAAGCCTGCAATCACCTCCAAATCTTTTCCTCATAAACAGGTAGGTAGCCAGAAAGGACAACCCCCTTCAAAAGGACAGCAACAGCCACATAAGCAAGGACATCCTTTTCATAAGGTCCAAAAACCATCTTACAAAGGAAAAGGAAAAGCAATGCCTGGAATGCCCATCAAAGGAAAAGGTAGAGGAAGAGGAGGATATCAATAGGAATTGTTTGGTCGGGGGTCGACTCCAAAGACACCACAAGGAATGGAAGGGACACAGCATTGTTCTCAACGGACTGGGGTGGAAATGGTCCCACCCTCCCCTGCCTTTAAAGGGGTTCTTTCAAGCATCAAACCCCTCTCTAGAAGATTATGTGCAGAAGGCCTTATTAAAAGGTGCCATAGAGAAACATGCGTATATTCACCACCAGGCACGTCTTTTCAGTGTCCCCAAAAAGGATTCCTCCGAAAAAAGAGTGATCCTCGACATATCAACATTGAACAAGTACATTCTTTGCCAAAGGTTTCGGATGACTACCGTTGCCGTACATTCAGTCATTCCAAAAGGAGTTGACAGTTTTCTATAGATCTGAAAGATGCATACTTCAGCACGTCCCCTTTGTTGCTCCCTTTCGCCCTTTCCTAGGGTTCCGGATAGGGAAAGAGACGTACAGGTTCAAAGTCATGCCCTTTGGACTAAACATTGCCCCAAGAATTTTTACGAAACTAGCAACGGTAGTCGTCCAGGAAGGAAGGAAGGAAGGAATACAACTAATAGCTTACCTAGCCGACTGGTTAATCTGGGGGGCCACAAGAAAAGAATGCTTGAAAAACTTAAGAGCAGTGATCAACAGACTCCAGTCAAAAGCTTTTATAATAAATTGGAAAAAATCCCGCCTCACACCCCACAGACGTTTTCAGCGGTTGGGACTGTGTTGGGATACTCTTCAGGGCCTGTTGTCTCTCCCCATCAAAACTCAGAACAGAATAAGGAAAGACCTCGAAAGGTTCCTAGACCAGCTCAGAGTTTCAAGACGGCAATTAGAATGCATGATGGGTCTACTGCAATTTGCATCAATAATAGACCCAATACTCAGATTGCAATTGAAAAACGTGAACAAATTTTGGCTGTCGCACGCAAGACAAAAGCTGCGAGACAGATCTCACCAAAAGAAACAAAGAGTCGGGGAGATACTTCAGCCTTGGACCCAGAAGGAACCTCTGGCGAAGCAGGTCACCCTGACTCCTCCATCTGCAAGAGTGACAATACACACAGATGCCTCATTGACAGGTTGGGGAGGACATTGTTCTAGACAACACGACTGCAATGTCCTGCATCACGAGAACGGGATCATGTTCACCTCCTCTCAACATGGTAATGCTAGCCATCCTTCGGATGGCACAAGTAAAGAAGTGGCACCTGTCTGCAATTCACCTCACAGGGTCTCTCAACGTAATAGCAGACTCCCTATCGAGGAAAACAACAGCCTCAACAGAGTGGATGTTGGACAACCACTCTTTCCAAATAATAGCCAACATGTTTCCACAACCGGAAGTGGACCTGTTCACCACATACGAGAACCACAAACTTCCAGTATATGTATCTCCGAACTTGGATAATCAAGCAATAGCAAGAGATGCCTTCCTACAAGACTGGAACAATTGGAGGACGATATATCTTTTTCCGCCATTGTCCCAGATTTCGAAGGTTTTGAGCAAACTCTAACCTTCAAAGGAACAGCTTACTTACAGCCCAAAACTGGCCAAACAGACATTGGTTCCTATCACTTCAACAGCGGGCAAAAGATCAATTCCACTGTCGTCCGTTGTTCTATCCCAGAAAGTAGGAGGGAAAATTATTTCACAGATCCTCCTTTCTGAGCTGAGACCTCACGTATGGATTTTTTAAACATTATCTACCGTGAAAACTACTCAGCCAACTTTGCTAGGTACCTAGTGCAAAAATTAGATGTCATCTATCCGACAATACCAGTCCGTATGGAAGATATGGTTAGATTACATCCATACTGAGAGCCCAGTTGAAATTTCTATATAAACACTTTTAAATTTTATATGTCTTTTTGAAGATAAATGCCTTGTGGTTACAACAATCATGTCATACAAGACAGCATTAACAGAACCCTTGCTTTATGGATTCGGGATTGACTCCAGCACAGAAGTTGTTACTTCCCTTCTACGGCCTTTTGCTCTACAAATACCCGCTCCCGAAAGACTCCAATTACTTGGTCCCTGAACAAGGCACTTGGACTTCTATCTACTCCCTCAGTTCAGTGGACCCAATACAACCCGCGCTCACAAGCTACAAACGGCGATCTTCCTGATTACATTAGCATCAGGGCCATGATTAGTGAACTGGGCTCTAGATGGGGACGATATATCACACAAACTGTTGAGGATCCAAGAAGGAAATCTCTATTCTTGTAAGGAAACTTAATCTAGCAATAAAACATTGTGCCCACCTCAAGCACTTAAGGTTTACCTAGAGGTCATAGCAAACATCCCAGAAGGTCCGACTTTCCTACACCCTAGCACGAATAAACCACTCTCTCTGCAAGGGCTAAGAATAATTTTGGTGTCCCTAATCAAAAAAGCAAACCCACACTCCTTTCCCAGGTCACATGACATAAGGAAATTAAGTACATCATTGGCCTTCTTCAGAAATGTCTCCTTTGAAGAAGTCTCTGAAAGTACAGGTGGGCATCAGAGACAGTGTTCTTAAACATTACTGCTATGAGCTCAACAAATTCGTCTGCACTGCATGTCAGTAGGTGGTATGGTTAGTCCCGACCCCATAGGCTCTACAGCAGAACCAGGGTCTTCTAATGGGTGAGTATATGCTGACTATTGCTGGGAAAGATACGAAAAGACTGCAACCACACCAGCATACTTGGGTATGTCTACAGAACTTCACCCTGAAAATGCAGGTTGCTGTTTAGTTTCTCGTTTCTGTTTCCAAACCCCAAAAAGGTTGTTTAGAATAAGGAATGGGGCTTGAAATCCTGTGGCTTGACCTCGGACCATAAGTGTTTTTTTTTGGGTTGTTTGAATTTAAAATTTTAAGAGCTTTAGCCTTTTGTCACCTGTCAATTTCTTTTAAAGCTCCTGAGGACGAGACAGCGTTACCTATCAAAAACAGGTGTTGACTTAGGAAAACCCTATTTTTGTAGTCGCTGTTGAGTCCTAAAAACTCTCCCACTTCCCTGACAAAAGGCATGGGATAATCCTACATTGACCAGCAGAGTAATGGAGCTGGTCTTTTTGCCTGCCCTGGTCGAAAACAAGATGGCAGACGCGCATGCGCAATAGTCACTTCTTGCAGTTTTGACGAAAACAAGGTTCAGCTTCGCTGAAGATAAGGGAAAATGCCCTCTTATCTTTGAGTCCATTATATCATGTGTCGTAGTGTTTTCATTACAACACAATACCCGGCTACAAGACCAGGCTAGAAAAATATTTCTTTGATACTAGTCGAGTCACCATGGAGCGCTGACACACCATGGGGGGTGACTCCTTGAGGACTCAACAGCGACTACCAAAAATAGGTTTTTCCTACGTCAAAACTTGTTTTTTATCTATTTATTAATCTATTTTCCTTTTTTAATAAGTGGGATCTCCTCTTTATGTATTTCCCTTTACTTCCTCTCACTTCTTCCTAATGAACACCATATTCTTTGGAAGCTCGAATATCAAGTCAGTGGCCCCTGTGGGCTTGTTCCATATGAACAGGTTTCATCTTCTGAAGAAGAAGAATAATAATAATAATAATAATAATAATAATAATAATAATAATAATAATAATAATAATAATAATAATAATCGGAAGCAGGAAATAGAACAGCAAAAGGCAACTTGCCATTGAATTTGGGGTTTTGTAACAAAATCTGGAGCAAGAGTAAAACTAGCGTCAGTCCAACCTTTTGTGAGTGTCACATTATTCAAGATGATATGGATTACACTGGCTCTGTGAGTTGTGGAGAAAGTAAAATGCTCTGAGTGAGTGACCATGATGGAGACTGCATAAATTTCACTGACTCAGTGGTCTCTGGGGAAAGTAAAACTCCTAGTTTAAGAGTAAATAATCACAGGAAAGATTGTTCTGATGACTCAAAGGAGCTCTTAGTTAAGCTATGCAAAGCATGAAATAAATCTCAACATAGTTATTGACCAATCTAACAGATACTTCCCTTCCAAATTGCTGATACATGCATTCTAGTTCTGAGAAAGAACCCAAGATACTGTATATCTCAATCTTCAAAATTCTTAGCAACAGCTGAATGGAATCCTTGAATATCTGGTACTTATGGCTTCATGGAATGATTAAAAAACAACAAAGTTATTCCAGGAATACAGTCTCTACCAAACTGAGACCATCTCTAATACAGTGGGAACAGAAAACTCCACACTTTGTCTGGTAAGGGTTAAAATCTCATTTGTTCCATGCAGTGGCAATAACCTCTTCTACTATTCTCCAAACTTTCTGCCAATGAAACCACACTCAATAACCTCCATGAATGAAACCTGATCCCATGGAGGTCAAACCTTCCTTCAGTTAGTCAAATCAGATTGTACAATCAGAAGGCATACCCTTCAAAACTGCCCCAGCTGTGTATGAAGGCATCAGCTTTCCATATGGCTGGTTCTTGCTGACAACAGTAATTTGGCTCTTTTTTTTTTCTCAGATGAATAGCAAAGTGGCCTAGTAGTGGAGTCTCCCAAATTTGCCAGTCTCTTGTATATCTCTATTTGGAGAGAACTTTGAGGGACATGCTTGGTTTCTCCTACTGATGGAGTCTGCACCTACAATATACCTTCCTCATGAGATGTTCAGTTGTTTTCCTTGGTCCAAAGATGCTGAATGCTAGATAAAAGAACCTCTGATCTCATCCATCCTTCATTTCTCAAGTTAGCTATTGTTGTTGAGTTGTTCAAAATAATGCCTACTGTTTCACCCACTCCCTGAGGGGTGAATGCTTGTAGTGCTAAGATTACTGCCTTAAGTTTTTGCAGAGAGGATTCAGAAGCTTGTAGGTCTAGCAGGTGAGTGTCTCAAGCATCTGTGATAAACAGATCTAAAAGGGTTTTTGAGTTGTCACAATGTGTGAAAGAAGGATCTGTGGTCATATTGGTCACTGGCTTTGTAGTATGGTGTGATTAAAACACCCAATACAAGAGAAAAATATAAAACCTATGCACAAACCAAAACAATAATTTTCACTAGGCTAAATGTAACTTGCAGATGTGGCTTGACACTTGTTGACAGGAGGCATGTACTCTTAAATGGCTCTTTCCCTTCAGCTAATGCTAAAATAAACTGTAATACGGTGTCCTCCTTTTCAGGTTTTTCTTCTGCTTTCTGTCTGTCTGCTCTGCTTTCCTCTCCTCCTTAGCAACTTGTACAGTCAACCCCCACATATTCGCAGTTCCAGACTCGCAGACTCACCTATTTGCGGATTTTCTATGGAACACATATAAACATTTTTCGCGGAAAATTTGCCTATTCACGGTATTTTTCATAGAGAAATATTCAGAAATTACAGTACTGTATTTTCCTATAATTTTTGTGAATAAATGCACTTCTGTGATAAAACTATTAAAATATTCAGGTACAAGCATTTTTATAGGGTTTTTAGGTGTTTTGAACTTTCAAAATATGCAGTTATAAGCATTTTTAAGTATTCACGGATTTTAGCTATTTGCGGGGGGTAATAGTATGCATCCCCACGAATACCGGGGGTCAACTGTATATAGCTGCTCAAATTCTCGACGATTCCTGTATATGCTTGCATTACTGCAAGTTAAAGTTAAATAAGCCTGGTCAACTTAGGAAGTCTTAAAACACTCGTGTCATGTGGCTTAGTTACTACTTTGGCTATTTGATATGAACTGCAGACCCTTCTTTAATTGTTCTATTGCATTTACGTCAGTTGTAATTTAAGATTCAGTACCGAATCCTACTTTTCAATAGGCTGGTGGAAGAAGTTTAAAAAAAGCTCGAGAGATAAACAAGCTGGTTTCAGAAAAGGCAGGAGCTGCAAAAATTAAATATTTAAAAATCTCTTTCTGGTAACTTTTGTTTTCTTAAGAAGGGATATATTGTCAGAGTAAAATTTATGGCATTTTTTTCTTTTGTATAGTTCCCCCAGCAATGTTTCAATCATGCAATTTCAAGCATAAGTACATCATTAATTTTCTGTAAAGTTCAACAACTTTGACTTAATATTCATTAATTTCATATATACACTTTATGAAAATATTATCGGTTTAGTAATGAGTTAGTGAAGGTTTTTTATGGTTTAAAAGCATGATACCTGTAATTATGATTTTTGGAGGGGTTTTATATAATCTATTTATTCAAGGTATTTCCTGGCCAGCTGAGTTGACCAAGATTACATATTGTCTACTCTGTGAGACTGCGTGTGTGTGTATATACCAGAATTTTAGAGCTGGAGATGACTGTATATACACTGAGAGAGAGAGAGAGAGAGAGAGAGAGAGAGAGAGAGAGAGAGAGAGAGAGAGAGAGAGAGAGAGAGAGAGAGAGAGAGAGAGAGAGAGAGAGAGAGGGGGGGGGGAGTCAAGTTTCACATCCTCAGTTGTCTCATGCAGATACAGTGTTAAGCATTATGAATAAATTTTATCATTTTTACATTTACTTACTGTTTTAATCACACCAGATATAATGCCATTGCCCACTACCACTACCGAACCCCATTTCACATACAGTGTGACAATACAAACAGAGGAAAGGGAAGAATTTAAAGAGTAGAGTAAAGTGATACTACAATGATAATGATAGATGCAGTATTCTGGAAACTTTATATGAGCAGAATGAAACCAAGAATTTCTTGGTAGGTCACACAAAAGATGAATATTCACCAAGATGAACATAACATAATTTATAGCTCATCTGACATCTCTGAAGCCCTGAATAAAATTAATTAGAAACTGCAAGTTCAACTGAGTTCTGTATACCATCATCTTTTATACATCATTATGTTTGTACAACCACTTTTCACTGACTTCTTGGGTTATCAAAGATGTTCACAACTTTGGTGAGATTACACATATCATAATTCCTTCTCTCAAGACTTTCAAAGATACTTAGAAGACACACAATAGCCAATATACAATGACACTTTAAAGGACTCTATTTCAGCATCTGGTTGATGATATCTCTACAGAGTTCTAGGAGTGTGTTGGAAGTCAATACATCTTTTTAGCAAAAGATGTCAAGAAATGAATTCTAGGTTAAAATATGCCACTTTGTGATGCCTGCTGAAGCCCAGCTACTGTTTTCTTCTGACAAACAAGGTCCACGCTGAGTGTAATCTAAGGTATGCTACTTCAGCAACAATAGCTCATACAGCAGATATCATAGCATGAGTGCTGAGCATATAGATCACATCAATATTTTTCTAACCAAGAAATTTTATCTCTGAATGGTATTTTCATATTACAACATTTCCCTAATTTTTGGCTGTTTTCTTTGTACAACACTGATCACTAAAAAAATAAGTGACTCTTATTACAAAAGGAAATAGAAAAAATCTTTTTAAATATCAGAAATTATCAGAAAATGTTTGAGAACCTGTTTTAAGTAGATTGCCAAATATTTCAATAACCATACTAGCATTAAATTTTTTCATAAAAAACAATTATGCAAACCTTACAAAACAGAAAGACTCAAAGACTTACCCTGTTTTCTTTGTTATCGTATTAGTACCAGAGAGTTTGAATTTGAAGGCAAATGTTGATGGATTTAACTCAAAAATTAAAGTTGACATTGCGAGATCTCTATCAGTCTTCCTTGTCAAAAAAACTGAAAAAAATGCGAACAGTTTAGTTACATGGACTACAATTTCTAAACAAGTCAAACAAATTTCATAAATATATACAAACACTCAGCCCAATCTCTGAAGGAAAGCAAATTAGATCCCAAATAAAGTACAAAACTAAAACACTGGGAGAAAAGTTGAAAGGCATGGGCATCTAGATGATGGGGAGAAGTAGCTTTACCATATAGGGAGGGGGACCAAAGCTGCCTGGGAGTAGTACTTTGTCTGTCAACCCCTGTCACCCCTCACACATCAAAGAAAGTTGGGACTGGTGTAGTTTGCAAATATAAATTCATAGTAGGCTGGAAAACCTCTTAATATGAACTATGTTGTATACTGATGGGGAGCTCTGTTGCCCTAGGAGATCCAGGGAGTCTGGGACCAGCATGGGTTGTAGACTTAAATTCTGAGGCAATGTGAACGCATCTAAATATAAACTATGTTGCATGTAACATGGCATAAGTCATTTGGGACTCTCTCTGAATCCTGGGGAATTCATGGAGAAGCATCCTGGCCTTTGAAATCTGTTACATTTTGATGGACTAGCAAATCTGAAAAAAAAGAGAGAGGATAAAACCTTAACTTGGGACTCTTATTTTTTTCTCACTTTTTGGTTGTAAGGTCCTATTTGTCAAAAAGTAGCTCCATTGTAAACCTAGTAGCCTTTATCCCTGATGAAGGCCATGGGTTAATGGCTGAAATAGCTGTTGGCTTGGGAATGAAAAATTTGGTATAAAAACTAAAAATGGCACAAGAACTTTACTGACGTTAAACCCTAAAAGTCTGACCAAACTACAGACTTATCAGTATCTGTTATGCTCAACAGAACATGCCCCTTTAATCACAAAAACAAGAAAATTTACCAGGAAATGCCTAACAGTCAGCTGGCCTGGGGAATCATCATGGAAAAGTTTGGTTTGGTTTTCTTTTCCACTTACAAGATAACAATGCGTTTACCATGTATGGTCAATACCACGATGGGGGACCATCATCTCCAATCTCACTGGCATCATATATTTGTTAGGGTGCATCATTGAAGTTATTCCTTTCTTCTAATGCTGTGTACTTCATTTCACTGCTGCTCTCACCAACCCTTGATTGATTTATGTACGTAACAAAAGATATCACGATTTGGAAGAGCACATTGTCCAGGATGTAAACCTAATACCGTTGACTTATGTTTCACAATACCTCATTTTTCAAGCATTCACTAGTACAACCCATAAAGGATGACAAACCAAGAATCAAAATTTGGGCTTTTGATTATCAAGACAGTGTGTTTACCATGCATAATTATTCCTATCCTAGATACATTACATCCATTCCTACTACTCATTGTTACTGCTGCAAGTCAAAGCTGATAATGATATCACTTTGTGGTCTTAGACAATGTGATTCAGGAGGTCAAGTGATATTCTGCCTAAAAACTGTTCCCAGACAAGTCCCATTTATAAATGAGTGGGAGAGGGGAAAAATTGTAAAGGAATTTTTGACAGTAAAATATTTCCTTACGTTATTTAAATTTAAAAAGAAGAAAAGCCATATCATTACTGTACCTTCAAAAGCAGAAAACACAATCTAGAAAACTAAAATTAATCTTTATACTTACTTTCAATTCACAAATACACTATACTCACATAATTTAAGACATCTCAACCACAATATATACACATTTTATGCAAAGCAATGATGATCTGATTTCAGTTTAAAGAACAATTATTGAGCTTTAAGATGACATGACACTTATTACTTGCATATGAAGCCTGAATAAAAACAACAGTATCAGTAGTTTTAGTAGTGAAGGACTCAAGCTTTCCAGAAAGATTTATAACAGACACTATAAATTTGGTTCTTAGCCACGTAAAATAAGTCTAATCCTTCGGGCCAGCCCTAGGAGAGCTGTTAATCAGCTGTGGTCTGGTAAAACTAAGGTATACTTAACTTTGTGAATGAATCCTGAAATTTTAGCTTAAAAGTCAAACACTGGTGTGCTTTCTGCACATTAAAAGTGTCTAAAACATAGCCATAAACAGTATGAAAAATTTAAGAATTAAAATGAACGAATAGATTTTCTGATTAATCTAACTACCATCTAAAATATCTGATGGATTAGCAAGACCTTAATGTACTCATGCCAACAACAGAAATATGAAAAATTGTTTCAATTGGCTTTTATACAATACCTGATCCACATGCAGTATTATTATCAGCAGATGTACAATTGGCTCCTGCTGACTCTACCACTGGTTTGCCAGAGCTGAAAGTTGTGATGATAAAATCAATGAAATAGCAATAAGTCTGAATACATAATAACATGTGTAACTACTCTTGTTCTTCCCTGGGGTTTTCATACACTTTACTACAGATTTCCTTCCTCTTACAAAAATTATCACTGATAGCTTTCAAAAAAAAGTTTCTGATAACAGACATTAGATTTGGATAATAAGTCACTGTATTTTTTTAATAAAGTTACTTAGTATCCTTCTCGATTAACTCAAGAGATTATTGGTGCTGACCATCAATATCTGCAGCCGATATCACAAAAGTTCTATCAAGCTTCTAACTGACTTAGGTTTTGAGTTGTAATCAGTGGTGGGTAGTTTGAATTTGAAGTAAGAGCTTTCTACAAACTTGATAGGCTTCAATGATGTCGGCTAAAGGCATTTACTGCTATCTTTCCCTCCATCCCCCACTCCAACAAAAACAACAGGCTAATTCTAACAAAGGGTTGATTTATCAATCAAGTACTGTTTGTACAGAAATAATGTAAAAGATTTTACTCAAAAGATACAATTTTTTAGCACTGAAAACTCCTTTTAACTACTAAGTCTTTCAGCTCTCTAAAGGTAAAGGGGCTTCAACACATAACTAGTTGCTTTGCAGCAAATAGTTATTTAACATCTGGATCGCATCCATGATATTCACTACTCATTTTACCAACTTAGATCTGCCCCAGAGGTGGAACTTAAATTCTATACTGTTCTTGAAAAGATTTAGAAAAGTACCTCAAAAGTTAATTGGCCGAACATACAAACTTAGATTTACACTTTTTGGATCATTGTGAGGAGTCCAGGAATGTTATGGTCATGATTACGATACTAAGAGAAAACAGTAAGTCCTCAAATGTTTTTGTAATGAAGATCTAGAAGGAAAAGGGAGACGAATAAAAATAATGGTAAAATCAATGATAAGCAAGAGAATGAAAGAATGAAATACAAGACAGGAAGAATAACAACGGGGCAAGAAAGAGCTGCAGCGGCAGAAAGTACAACATACCCAAAATACTTTATATGATTTAACAGCACTCAAACCTACAGTGGAACTAAAATATAAACAAAAAGAAGCCAGCACACCACTCTGTTGATTCGTAACTGAACTAGTGGTCTGCATCCTAGGCTCACTTGAATAAAAATCATATTCATGAGGTCAGTTGAGGCTGATGACAGTCTGGTTCAGGGCTTAAGCCTCATCTGTTACTTAAGCATAGCCTACTGCTTGAGTACTAACAACTTGTCTCTGGTGTTTTATTCATTTACTGGGCCAAGACTATTGAAAAATGGAGTAATCTCATGACTGCCAAGCACCTTCATCACTGGCCAGCCTCTGGTTTGATAACCTATATAGTGAACACTACTTACTATCCTGCTCATTGGTGACCGAGATGCCCAGTAAGCTCTCTATCTATCCTTCAACACAAGATAGCTTATCATGAAAAAGTCAACAATTACTTTCTGATAGCAAGAATTTGCCAAAGCTTGTGACCCAGAGTGAAACTTTGGCTTTGGGATTAATTTTAGTTTTATAATTTGTCCAGCTTCAAAAACCTCAAATAAATTGTTTCCCTGCAGAAACTGGCTGTTGTGTAGGTTAACAATCTTTTGAAGTTTTGTTTGCATACTCTACAGGTTGGAATTATTTTGCAGATTTTGTAAGGACTTTTGGGAACATGCTGGAATGAAGCTCATATGACAGGTGAAGAAACTACTGGGTTTCTAATTGTTTATTTAATAAAAGTTTTTCATTTGTCATATTTTCCATAAATGTGTTTTTCAAAATTCCTACCTGTCCGACAGCTGCCAACTGTATGTCATATCGTCTGAGCAGTCATCTGTGCATTTGCCTCTAAGTGCAAGCCGTGAGGATGGGTTAACCAGCAAAGCTCCCATATAGGGCCAACAGAGGTCTGCATCAGCACAGCTGAAAAGGAAGGCATATCTTGTAATGTACACATACAGATAATGAAGTATTGTTTAAAAAATGATACAGTAAACCACCCATATTCAAGCTCTCATGGTTCATGACCACGATTCGCGGGTTTCTCTGTGAAACATATCTAGCCATCATTCACGGGAAAATTCTGCCTATTCGTGGTATTTTTTCACTGAGAAATATTCACTAATTACTGTATTTTCATATAATTTTCATGAATAAATGCACTTTTTGTGATAAAACTATTAAACACTCAGGAATAAGCATTTTTACAGGGTTTTTATTGGTTTAAGCTATCAAAATGGGCAGTTCTAAGGGTTTTAGAAGGGCTTTAAGCATTCATGATTCTGGACCTATTCAAGGGGGTGGACGCATCCCCATGAATATTTATGTCTACTGTATTACACAATTCTCATTAACCTCTCAAGTATGCAAGGAAACAGATCTGCATCAACTCAACAGACAGTAAAGGTAAAAGATTTTTAATTTTCAGTGTAATATACATACTGTACAAGCAAATGAAATAATGCCTAGGATACATACATTTAATAATGTAGCTAATACAGTGATTTTATACATATATTAGGTGTGCATTGGATATAGAGTACTACTTGTACTTCAATTACGCATTTATGTCTCGGCCTAGGCATCTACAAATGCGGCTGAATTCTATCATTTTCATCATATTTTATTCTTCATTTTTCATATTTTACCATGAGCTTTAATTTAAACATTTCTACATTGGTTTATTATCCATATTCTTTATAAAAAATAACGAAATACAGTATATTTAAAGGAATTTATAATATATATAGATGTTGCCTATTAACCCGGACTATCGGCTAAGATGGACACACTGCCCCCCCAAATAGTCCGTCTTAACGAGGGTTGACTGTGTGTGTATGTATGTATGTAGTAGCCCTTTGTTGGCCGAATAGCTTCAGATATCATATGGGCCGGAGTTCAATTCCCGCCGCCGGCTGATGAAGAGTTAGATAATATATTTATGGTAATAGAAATTCATTTCTCGCTATAATGTGGTTCGATTCCACAATATAGTTGTAGGTCCCGTTGCTAAGTAACCAATTGGTTCTTAGCCACGTAAATAAGTCTAATCCTTCGGCCAGCCTTAGGAGAGCTGTTAATAGCAGTGGTCTGCCTAAAATATAGGTATACTTACTTATATGTATGTATGTATGTATATATGTATGTATGTATGTATGTATATATGTATATATATATATATATATATATATATATATATATATATATATATATATATATATATATACATATATATATATATATATATATATATATATATATATATATATATATATATATATATATATATATATATATATATATATATATATATATATATATACATATATATATATATATATATATATATATATATATATATATATATATATATATATATATATATATATATATATAATATATATATATATATATATATATATATATATATATTGACCATCACTAATCATATATACTGGACCTGGAGGCGCCGGATTACCATTTATTACCATTTACTATATATAATATATAAACCCTATATATCATCTTAAATTAAAATATCATAAATCAGTATATATGGTTAATAAAGAAAAGACAATTATAAATACAGGTATATATATATGTATATAAGTACTTACAAAACTTTAGTCCGCCCTTGCTTCAAACATGTCAACATAACTAAACTGTAAATAGGCTAATAAAATATTTTAAGTCTAAATTGCCTTTATTAGTATTCACTAATATTTAGTAGGACAACCTTCTTTTCCTCACCTCCTTCAATCGTTTTAAAACAGACAAGGCCAAATTATGAAAGCATTTCCTTCAGTATGTTGTTCCAAGATGCGTAAATTTCTGCCTCCAGCCTTGGAACAGACGGGAAACATCTTTGTCTTGTAGATCCCTGTTTACGATCTCCCATAAGTTTTCTATTGGGCTAATGTCAGGGCTATTACCAGGCCAATCATTGATGAAGGGAACTTCTGCAATCCTGAATGAGTGACAGATTTAGCTGTTTAGCCCTAAATTACGCCATCCTGCTGAAAACATGTGGCACCCGTATCCTCAGTAATGCATCAGGCAAAATGTCACACATCAACTGAGAAATAATTATACTGGTTAACTTTTTCATTCTTTTAAAGACATCGTGCATTGGCTACATGGATGACCAAAAAGCTCCCAAAACCATGAGATAATCAGGGTGTTTGAAGTCCCTTCAAGGCAATCAAAACTCAAGAGGGTCGCATGACCTGCAAAAAAATTACGACCTCTATTGTTTGACCGTAAAAGTCGATTCATCTGACCAAAGCAGGCTTAGCCATTGAGACTCATCCCAAGAGCTGTACTTCCGAACAAATTTGACTTTTATCCCTCTGTAACTTGGTCAAAATTGGCTTCTTCCGTTAATATATGGCTTGTGTATCCAAGTTCATTGATATGGGATTGAAAAATCCGAACTGAAACATCACCAAGCAGTTGTGGGTTGGATTCCTTCAATTTCCTTGATGTCATGCAATGGATTAACCTCCTTGACGCTTTAAAATAAATAATTAGAAGTCTTCTTCCTTTAGAGCGTTTTACTTAGAAGACGGTATATCGCCCCTTCCACCCTGGTGAAACTGGGCAACCCAAACAGTCTAACAGATTCGCCAAAACAAACCACCTGAGCGGCGATTTATAATTTTAAGACCAATGATTCCTTTAATATACATATCTGTGCTATGATCTGTAAATTCAGATCCTTAAATTTCCCCATAAAGGTCACAGGGACCCATGATGATGTTTGTATAAAACTGTTAATATGGGAGCGTGGAGCAAAAATTCACGTTGGCACCTAGATCGCCAGCCAAAACCTTACTTGTCTGCTTTCTTTTAGCAAGCCATAAGCTCCTTTAGCTACTGTCAGTAAGCAGCCTAATGATTTGACAGAATTTTTTGTACTTGCACTTTTGGTTCCTTCAAATTTGGCAATATATTTAGAAAAATCCATTCGGACTATCAATATATATATCGCCCTATATATTCTCATGCTATATATAAGATATCATAAATATATATATATATATATAGGTATATATATATATATATATAGGATATTTATATTATATTATATTTCATGTTGAAATTTTACTAATCTGTTATCATAATAACCTGGAGGGCATTATTAGCCATTTTGCCGGATTAGCCATTTACTAGGCTAGAATACCGTATGAAACCATTAGCTATTGTGTTCTCATCTTAGAATTAAAATATCCTCAATCAGTACAAGTTGGTTAATAAAGAAAAGACATACTATCAAATGAGGTTTGCATATTACTGATAATTCGAATAAATTTTCTTTTTGGTCGATGGGGTTGAATTAATACATATGTAAATATTTAGAAAATATTTTTAGATTTTTATAGGCAGCGTTTTTCACCAACTTGGCAACTTCTTTTCCTCCATCTTTTATTCCAGCTGCTAGTTAAAAAGTAAAAGAGAATGATAAAAGTATTACACTAGTAACGTTATACTTTTGCGTAAATGCGTAGCCTGCATAAGCCATACATAGCAATCGAACGGAAACTGTTGTTTTGCTAATAATCAAAAGTATCGGATAACAACTGTTTTGCTTCTATTTCAACCATCAGCGCCAAACAATTACTGTCGTTATGTTACAAATGACGTTAAGTTAGCACAATACGACTGATATATTTTTTACAACCCTTATTGCGGAGAAAAGACCGTTAGAAATATATACAGCTTCAGTAACTTTAAGCTGCAAATTGTAGCTGAAGCTGAGAAAACAACTTTCATTGCCAATGACTATAAATTATCGTGCATCGGCAACATGGATGAAACTCGACTGTAAATAAAATTGAGAGAATATATTTTAATCAAAACTACTATAAAGAATACAAATTACTATATGTTTTCACACCGAAAAAGATAAATACGTAAAGCTCGTATTATTATGATGAAATCAAGAGAAAATAGTGAACGGAATCTTGATTTTTTTTTAACCAGACCAAAACAAACATGATTAAAAGTTAATATATGACGCTGGCCCGCAACGTCATATATTAATGGAAAAATAACTAAATTAATGCCACAACGAGACATATTTAAGTTATATTTCGACTTAAAAACACTTCATATAATGAAAAATATCCTTGTCCCAAATAAACAAAGTATCTATATTCATTTATGCTTACTAGAATCAAATACGCGCTCTGAACAGTTAAATGCGGTGAAATAAACAGCATACCAATCAGTTCCAAAAACAAAACATTTATCGCAATTTATAATACAAAAGCAATATGAGAATATATAATTGGATATAATGTAGTATATATATACTTTAAAAATATAAAAAGATACACATTCGTTATGTTGATGTTTGTATAATACTGTTAATATGTGGATAGAGTTCAGTATAATGTTCTGCGATATATTTACTCTCCTGATTTATCATAGTGTTGTAGGCCAAAAGACAATAATAAATGTAAAAATGGAACAGTGTAAAATGCTGCATTTACAAACACCTCCAGTTTAATGATTTAGCAACAGTGTTATTTAAATTAATATCTTTCTTGATAATAGCGTAAACCGGGAGATTTGAAAATTAGTGAGAAACATTATACTCTGACAGAAATTTGTGGGAACTGATTGTTCAACTACTGATTGCTGGATTAGTGATGGTCAACTGTAAAAAAAAAAAAAAATATTTATATATAGAAGAAGACAAACGGTTTATATATATGTTACATATATATAATATTATATATACGATTTATCTATAAAGATAGTTAAGTATACTTAGTTTAATATGAACAAGTGTTGACTAACAGCTCTCCTAGGGCTGGCCTCAAGGATTTAAGATTTATTTTATGTGGCTAATCAACTGTATACCTAGCAACGGGACATTCAAAAGCTTATTGTGGAATCCGTGACCACATTATAACAAGAAATGAATTTCTATCACCAGAAATAAAGTTCTCAATTCTCACTGCCCCCAAGAATCAAATGCGCGCCCAGCAGAATTTGTTTCCAAGAATTTTACCTGTCAATGAGGAATATAAATATATATATATATATATGGCATATATATATAATTTGATTTATATATATTTTATATAAATGTAAAAATAAAAAAAAAAATATATTCATGTTTTGCTTTGTAAAATGTACAATCTTAAATTGTTTTGAATATTTCTTGAATTTATCATGTTTCTTGAATAATAATAATAACTGTTGAAATATCTATCTACTCAGATCTCAAAGTGATTAATGATTTAAACAAACAGTGTTATTTACAATTATATATCTTTCTTGATAATAGCTTGCGGGAGAGAGAGATCGAGTTTTAAACCAGATGACAGGGCAGCTCAAAATCAAAAAACCCCGTGTTAAGATTTCTGTAAACCATCTTTGTCCCATATGAAGAGAAAATCTGAAATGATGCCCCTGGTCATCTTCCTCTTCTAGAATTTTCTCTCATATCTCATTCCCAAAATGCCTTAATAATGACGTCATCTGACTGTTTCATTTCTTGTTGGAATCTTAAAGTTTGTTCATTCTGATTTCAGAGACTGTTCTTGTTGGTTTCTGTTTCTCTCTCTATCTTCAAAAAGAGAAATTATTAAATGTAAAGTGTTAGTGTGATCACTGGTATTAATCTTAGCTTTTGAGATCTGAATGTAGGAAAAGCTGTAAAGGCACCCAACAAAAAAGTGTATTTTGTTGAACCTCAAGCAGCTACATTTTAAGTGATTTTGCAAAAGTTTTCACAAGCTTGTGAGTAAAGTGAATTTTACTTATTACCATGGTATAATAAGGTATATTAAGAGATTTTTGCTTTAGTGAAATTGTTTTGGTAAATCTTTTGTGCATATCTGTGTGTTCTTGTGTTTGCAATCTCTTGATTTTTCACATTTTATATATTGGTGATTTAACATATACTTACTTAGCATTTTAAATATTTCTTGATAATTTAACATTGCATACTTGATTTAATTTTCATTTACTAAGATTTTCTGTTTAAATCTTGAGTAATTCTTGATAGTTTAAATTTTGCTTGATTAATTTAATTTCTTGATAAATTAAAGTTTTGTGATTTAGTTTTGTTTAATAATTTAACTCAAGAATTAATTCAATTTTGTGTTGTTTTCAAGTAAAAGTAAATCTTTCAGATTGTGAATTCTAGTTATAAATTTTGAATTTAAAAATAAATTTTTGTATTTAATGTTTTTAAAAAGTGTTTCATTTGTTGACCACCAGTGAATAGGATTAATTGTGTGCATAAGGCAAAGTGATAAACATGTTTTGTTCCTTTAGTTTTGCTAAAGTGAATTAAGACCACGGAAACAGTTAAAAGTTGTTTGATGGAGTGATGTCCTTTTACTCTAGTATATTTCTTGTTTAATTGTTGATACCTCACACTTGTTTTGATAAACTTAGTTTGATTTTTCATGTGATTAATGAGCTTTTTAAGAGATCACTGTTACCTTTAGAGTACTCAGTCATAATTTTTATTGTTATGAGAGTTCAGGTATCTGGCTGAAGTGAGGTAAAATTTTGAATTCCGTGATTAGCTGTGTAATAACCAGGTATTTGGAACACTTCGTGACACACACTCACATACACACACACACATATATGCATATATATACATATATTTATACATATATATATATATACATTTATATATCATATATGTATATTTTCACGTATTTAGAAAATTCGTCCCTTCAGTCTGTTAGCTAGGAAATAAAATTTCTTGGCAGCTGGAGGAGACCCCACTAGGGGGGACAGATGTAGGCTTCCTAATCCCAATATCTACGATATTGGAGGGCAGAAAGCTGTTAGGGCACAAGGACCAGTAAGGATAGTAATTGGGCTGTGGGCTGCTAGGCTGACCCTTAGTCTTAACCGGAAGACCTATTTCCCTTCAGCATTTGTACTGGCTGTTATTGTTCTTCCAGATAAACAGCTGTCCTGTGCCCGTCCCTGGGACTGAATGGGGCATCTTGATGATCTTTCTCCAACTCACTTCTCCCCAGGCCTCTACAGCGCATGGTAGCTGAAGTTTTACAGCGCTAAATTGGTGCTGTTCTGTCCTCCTACCACTGGCCATGTGTTGGGACTTCTGCGGCCTGAATTCATCTTTTGCAAGCGAGCTCCATGCACGGATGTAATAAGGTATGTCTTAAAGTTTCGAGTAATGCCAGTGTTCTTTTCCTTATTTTGAATTTCTCTCCATTTTCAGTATTTCCAACTTTTCATTCTCCCAAACAAAGTCCCTTTGTTTCCCACAGCCTAACATGCACATTTGCCCTCATGACTTGTTCCAAGCCTAAATTAAGTTTGTTCTGTGATAATAATTAGAGCATTCAAACCATACTGTTACCATGTGCTAATTAAATCTGATTGTTAACTCCCTCTATCGTGAATAATTAATTTTAGGTGAGAGAAAGTCTTTGTGTACATGAATGCTGACCTGGAATTATTTTCCAGAATCCTGGAATCTGGCTTCAAGTTCTGCCCCTGCCCTTGTGAAAACAATTGCCTTAGAAGACTCAATTACATCTTCTGAACTAAATAGTACAAGGGCCACATGTTAGGCCTCTCAGTGTTATCGTTGTGCTAATGTAAATAATTTGTCAGCCAGTCTTAAGCAGTTTATAAGATTCATGTTAACCTTTTATTTATTGGCTAACTGTAATTACACCTTTTATTGAACACTGCATGTGCCTTGATGGCTGGACTGCCAGCCTATCCATATTAATTTCTAGTTGCAAATTTGTAAATAAATTACTTTAACCTAACCAACTGGTATGAAAGGCGACCTTCCCATTTTCTTTGAATAGATGTAATTTCAAGGTAAGTTTTACTATTATTACATTTAATACTCATGTTCTGAGCTCTAGGTGTAGGCCCCTAAGGCAAATTACATTCAAAATTCAATTTAACTCTTCAACCAACAGAACATAACATATTGTATATATATATATATATATATATATATATATATATATATATATATATATATATATATATATATATATATATATATATATATATATATATAGATATGTGTGCTATATATATATATATATATATATATATGCATATATATGTATATATTTATATGTATATATATTGTATATATGTGTTATGTGTATATGTGTATATGTATATATATGTAATAATGTACATATTTATATATTTATATATATATATATATATATATATATATATATATATATATATATATATATATATATATATATATACATATATATATATATGTATGTATAAATTCATTAATGCATTGGATAGAAAATGAATATATATCATCTAAAAGGTTAGTGATATATTTATATTATTCATATTGCTAGATGGTTTTTTGTTTTAGTAAGGGCAACAATTGCTGTGCCATATGCTGATAACTCTAAGTCCACCAGTGCACATCACATGTTATTACACTCACCTTATTGACATGGTTGAAATTGCTTGCGACTAAAAACTATCACTAAAGAAGTGGGAATTTCTGGTATCTGAGCTTTGGATACAATGAGCTGATGGCAGGTCAAAGGTACCTTATTTGTAACTTTGCATCTGAACATTTGTTATACTGTAATCATTCCTGGGGGGCCAGATGAGAGTCTTGATAAATAGTCGGGTATATAAAAAGTACTTATATACATATATATACCTATATATATACATATATATACCCATATATTTTAGGTATATGGAGTCCCCATATAGGTATATATATGTATCATATATATATAGTCTGAATAGAAAACTAAATTGCAAAATTTTAATGCTTGCTGATTAATTAACACTGCATGGTAGACCTGATGCTCCAAAAAATAAAGGTTAGTGATCAGTTAGTAAAATAAGAATTATTGCTAGATGGTTTTTTGTTTTTAGCAAGGGCAACATTGCTGTGCCATATGCTGGATTTCAGTAACTCTTTGTCTCTGCAGTGCACATCACATGATTATTACACTCACCTTATTGACATGGTTGGAGGGTTGCTTGCCATAACTACTATCACTAAAGAAGTGGTAGAATTTCTGGTATCTTTGGATACTTGAGCTGTGATTTCAAAGGTACCTTCAGCAAAGACAAAACTTTGCATCTGGAACATATTGTTACCACTGTTCAAGTTGATCATTCCTGGGGGAAGAGGGTGAGAGAGGCAGATAAATAAGGGCACAAAAAGTTCTTATATACAGTATATACCTATAGTCTATTTCATTACATATGCTCACTCACCCATGTAGGTTTTAGGTAGATGGAGTGATACACAAAGGCTAGCTCGTGTTTGGCTGTAATCAATGTTTCCTATATCGTAGGCTTACTCTGATATAGATGCAAACTACTAAATAATACATCTGAATGCTTATGCAAACAAAGAAATCTCACAACTTCTTATATAGATCATAAACATGACTATTTACATCAATACAAGCGCACAAATGACAAGGTTGTAACAAACAGTCTACTCAGTCAAACTCGAATGAATGATGGGCTCTTAATAATTATTTTTCATCTCAATATAGGTAAATAGAAAGACATCTGGCTATGTGAGTGGAAATAAAAGGTATTTTAAGAATTTCTTGCATGTAAATTACAATAGTAGGTTACTACATGGCATGATAGAAATGGTATTGTGGTTCTATTTTCATAATACTCTGCATATTTATATAATTTTTTCTTTCATATGCAACTCATTATAATAGCTCAGTTATTAGACACTTTTGGGACTATTTAGTCACATAACTAATGAACAAAATTTAAATTAAGAGAGCTTCCATCACCAGAGTGTTAATGAAAAAACATACAGCATAAATGGCTAGCCTAGACATACTGTACATATTTACTTTCCCGGCCGATAACAAGATGACCCGGACCAAGTACTTCCGATTCACCTGATGGTACCCTCATGGTTGGACAGCAGCAATTCTGAGCAAGGTAAGAGGTGCATCTCTCTTTTTGTAAGTTTTATGTCATTGCAAGATGAATTATGACAATTTGGACCTACTACCATTAAGGGGTAGCCTAGGCCAGTCAATATGTTCGAGTTACTGTACTGTGTTAAAACTGTCAACCCCCAGCCAGGTCAGGGCACAGTGCCCTAAGTCAGATTAGGTTAGGTTAGGTCAAGACACGTTCTTCTAGGTTTGATTAGGTTTTGGTCTGTTTGATTAGGCCGTGGCCGCTGCTGAAGCACGTGTCCTAACACATCATCTGGTCGGCAGGACAAACGCATCCACGCGTTTGATTTAATGGGTTCAATCAACCCCCGGCCAGGTCAGGGCATGGTGCCCTAAGTCAGGTTAGGTTAGGTTGGGTTGGGTTGGGTTATGTTAGGTCAAGATGCAATATTCTAGGTTCGATTAACAGAACCTGTGAATGTCTGAAAGTATGCCGAATTTGATAAAAAAAAAAGCTTTGAAACATAATGAAAATAGCTCACTGTTTTGATATTTGTCATGAAATCATTGTTGTATACGGTGGTGCAAAAAAAAAAAAAAAATACTAACAGTAAGGGGGACCCTGTTGGGAACCAGGGTTTTGGGTGGGGAAAGCAACAGACGGGTATGCGCCATCCGTAATGTACATAATTCCAGACACAATGGTATACAGTGTTCACAACTTTCATAATTCCCAACTTACTGACCTGCTACTCTACATACAAAAGGCTGACATTCTGAGGTTACAACACTTTTCAAATATATGCATCAGAAATTATTTCCCAGTTTACAATGCATGTTCCAGGGTTACGACGTGTCGTACGCCACCTGCATACCAATGAGACTTACTGCCACACCTACATACATTTTGTATATATACCCTTGTATCTAATCACCTGTCAATATTTTACCAGTGAACAGGGGCACACAAGGAAGTACTCGAAATATATGGTTGCAACGTTCAAACAGTGCTTTATGGGCCTTTTTATCTTCACACACACACACACACACACACACACACACACACATATATATATATATATATATAATACATGTAGTGCTTGAGTTATGATAATTCGCCTTGCAATAATTCAATTTTGTGATGGGGTCAGCAATTAATATCGATATGACAATATTTTGAAAATATTTTTTGATTTTGCGTGCAATGGGCACAGGCAACAGCGTACAATCAGCCAGCGAGACAGACCAAATTACAAGAGACTAACTTCTTTTCCTCCATCTCTTTATTCCATCTTCTAGTTAAATAAGTTAAAAAAAGTAGAGAGAATGATTCCAGTACTGTTAGCAACATTATACTCGTTGCATAAATGCATATAGTCATAAACAACCGAACAAGAAACAACTGTTTGGCTAAGAAAAACAGAATTGGATAACAACAGCTGTTTTGCTCATATTTCAATCATTGTACTACAGTAAACAATTACTGTAGTTGTTACAAATGACATTAAGTAGAATACGACTGATATACTTTTGCATTACAGTATACCCTTATTTGCTATGGAGAAAAGATCAGCAAGGAAATATACTGCTACATTTAACCTGCAAGTTGTAGCTGAAGCTGAGAAAACAATGTTCAAGCTGCTAATGACTGTAAATTACTGTGCATCGGCAACATGGATGAAACTCCTGTAAACTTTAATATGCCATTAAACTAAACAGTAAATACAATTGAAGAATAGTATTTTAATCAAAACTACCGGGCCTTAAGAGAACACATTTTACTGTTGTTTTCACGCTGATAAAAGATAAATACTTGAAGCTCTTTCATGATGTTGCCTTGTAATATGTATGTCTCTCCACAGTTTTTTTTATATATTTACTCTTCTGATTATCATGTGTTATGTGTAATAATAATTGTTAAAATATTGTATGTAGTGTAATGTCAGATCTCAAAAGAGTTAGTGATTTAGATAACTTAACAGCGTAATTTAGAATTAATAATATCTTTCTTAATAATAGGATAGTAGCGGGAGAGAGAAATTCGAGTTTTAGACAAGATGTGCCATCTGTCATCAATTAAGATAAGAAGCACTTTGTTCTGATTCATGTGTTGACAGGTCGGGAATAGCAATCGAGTTGTGTTAAGATTTCTGTAAAAGCTTTGTCCCATACGAGAAGAAGACGAATGATTTCGCAATATTACACATATTGTTCTCATTGCATCCCATACGATTTTCTGGTAAAGACATGTAACTTTTGAGAAATATGAACAAATGTTGCCCTGAAGCACATGGCAATGCATCATGTTTAAGATTGCACTGCTCTGGTCACGTATTGTTCTAATCGTGTCCCATATGATTTTTTTTTTTTGAGTCACATATGCCTTTTTGAGGGTAAAAGCACGTCTCGATCGATTACGTCATCTTCCCTCTTCTAGAATTTTCTCTCGTATCTCATTCCCAAAATAAATACCTTAATGTCGTATTTTGATTGTTTCATTTCCTACTGGAATCCTAAAGTTTGTTCATTCTGATTTCAGAGACTGTTAGTGTTGGTTCTCTCTCTCTCTTTCTTTCTCTCTATCTCTCTCTCTTCAAAAGAGAGAAATTTTAACATAAAATATTTGTGGTCACTGATATTAAACTTAGCTTTTGAGATCTGAATGTAGGAAAAGTGTATATATTTGGTAAGGTGCCATACAAAAAAGTGTATTTTGTGAATCTAAAGCAGCTGCATTTCAAATTATTTTGCAAAAGTTTTTACAAGCCTGTGTAAGGTAGAGAATTTTACTTATTATTACCATGGTATAATAAGGTATATTAGGGAAATTTTGCCATAGTGAAATTATTATTAATAAATCTTTGTATATTTTTGTGCGTTGTGGTGTTTACAATCTCCTGATTTTTCATTTTATATTTTGGTGATTTAACATTTATTTACTTAGCATTTTAAATATTTCTTGATAATTTAACACTGCATACTTGATTTAATTTTCATTTACTATTATTTTCTTTTCAAATCTTGAGTAATTCTTGATAGTTTAAATTTTGCTTGATTAATTTAATTTCTTGATAAATTTAAAGTTTTGTGATTTAATTTCTTTAATAATTTAACTCAAGAATTAATTCAATTTTGTGTTATTTTCAAGTAATATTAAATTTCTTCAGATTGTGAGTTATAACAATAAAATTTTGAATTTAAAAATAAATTTTTGTATTTAAAATTTTTAAAAACAGTGTTTCATTTATTGACCACCAGAGAATAGGATTATTTGTGTGCATAAGGCAAAGTGATAAACCTGTTTTGTTCCTTTAGTTTTGCTGAAGTGAATTAAGACCAGTGAAACAGTTAAAGTTGTTTGATGGAAGATGCCCTTTTACCCTAGCATATTTCTTGTTTAATTGTTGATACCTCACACTTGTTTTGATAAAATTAGTTTGATTTTTCATGTGATTAATGAGCTTTTTGAGGGATCACTGTTACCTTTAGAGTACTCAGTTGTAATTCCTATTGTTATCCAAGTTCAGGTATCTGACTGGAGTGAGGTAAATTTCTGAATTCTGGGATTAGTTGTGCAATAACCAGGTACTTGGTACACATTGTGACAATATATTATTTGGTGCCCAGACCTAGGAACAAAACAAAATATCACTCTGGTTTATGGTTTATACTGGTGGTGTTAGCGATATATTTTGATAGGAGAGTGACCACATAGTTATTTTAATATTATAATGTGAATTACTTAGTTGAATATATTAGAGAAAATGGTTCTGTTTGATGTTCAGAAGTTTTTAGCAGCTCCTTCCATCCAAGAGTTATCTGAATCCAACCTGACTAAGTCACAGTGGACTGCTTTAGCAGTGGCATGTGGGGGTAATGTGTCTAATGGTATGATTAAGGCACAAATCAGATGTATTGCAATCCATGCGCTGATGGACTCTGGTAAAATAGATGAAGAGTTAGGAGAGGCACAAGAGTTGTTGAATGCAGCTGAGGCAGAGTTTATAAATAAGCAAGAGCAAAAGAAAGAGAAAAGTGATGCAGAAGCAGAGCTTAGACGCATAGAAGCAGAAGAAAGTTTGATTAAGCTGAAGATGCAGGCTGAAAGAGAAAGAGAAGACAGAGAGAAAAGAGAAAGAAAAGAAAGAGAATAAGAAAAAGTAGCAGAAGAAGAAAGAGAAAGACAAGAGAAGAAAGGGCAAAAAGAGAATGAGAAGCAAAAGAAGAAAGAGAACAAGCAAGACATGAAAGGGAGATGGAGTTAATAAAAGCTCGATCTGCATTACTCAAGAGCCTGTATTTGATGTGGTAAGAGTACAGAAGTTAATTCCAGTTTACAGAAGAAGCTCCAGATGAGTTTTTTGATTACTTTGAAAAAGTGGCTTCAGGTATGGGATGGCCATGGCCAGAAGATAAATGGTCAGTTTTGTTACAGTGTTTTCTCATTGGTAAAGGAAGAAGTGCCTATTTAGCCTTATCAGCTGATCAATGTAAAGAGTACAAGGTACTCAAACACAATGTGCTACAAGTTTACCAGATGACCCCTGAATATTACAATGAAAGATTTAGATATTTGAGAGAGGATGACAAGATGACTTTCTTGGATTATGCCTACAAAGTAAGATGATGTTTCAAACGATGGTTGGAGGCTGCTAAAGTTAAATCTATGGTTTTAGGTCTCATCCAAATTTCAGGGATATTACTACTGGGAATCCTTCTAAGGGCAATGCCAGTAAAAAGCTAGGTAATACCCCTCAGCGACTGAATGTTAAATCCTCATCATCCAGTTTCTCAAGACAGATATAGAAGACTAATGTTGTCTGCTTCACGTGTGGGAGAGTAGGACACTACAGTCTAGATTGTTACCATAAACAACAGCAAACCAAACTAGTTGGTCAAGTGGTTAAAGGTAACCAGGTGAAGCAAACTATGAAGAGCAGTGTGGGGAAGACTGAGACAGTTGGGAAGACTAAGACTAAACAAGCAGAGTGTTTAGTAACCAGTGGATATGTAACCTCAAGCAGTAATTGGCTGAGCAGCTTGGAGGCTTTTAAGCCATATATCTATGAAGATATGCTGACAACTCAAGGAGGGAGTGTGCAGGTACCAGTCAAAGTATTACATGATATGAGGAGTAACCACAGTTCGTGGTGCTCACCCACAGTTGGAGAAGAATCTCACTAGAGATTCAGTTATTTTGAAGGGTATAGGAGGAGAAGAGGTAACTCCTATATGCCACTTGCACCTGTCCTGTGAATTGGTGACAGGGAATGTTGATTTTGCTGTAAAGGACTCACTAGCTGTTGAAGGTGTGCATGTTTTACTGGGTAATGAAGTTGGTGGTGTACCATTCGTTCCTTGTCTTAGTGGTTTAATAGTGACAGACAAACCACTGAGGATTAGTCCTAAGGTAGATTTTGAGAAGAAAAACCCACACCTGTTTCCAAGTTGTGTAACTAACAGGAGTATGAAGAGAACTACATCTGCAAATGAAGAAACTGAGGATTTACCTGCAACAGAAGGATCAAATGAAGGATCTTTGAGCTTACAGGAGCTGTTCCAAGAAAGTGACATTTCCCCTAGTGTTAGCAATGAAGAGATTTCCAAAGAAGAGGAGGATCCTGTTGTTATTGAAGAGACTCAGGTAGTCAGTTCCTGAAGATAGTAGTGAAACTACATTAGCAGAGTTAGCAGATATTGAGATTTCAGCCCTTGAAGTTGGTCAAGTGACTAGAGAGAAGTTAATAGAACTGCAGAAGGAGGATACAACGTGGCTGATTTGTTCATCAGAGTTGTTGATCATGAAGAGATGCAAAAAACTCCTACCTGTTATTATCTAAAGGAAGGATTGTTAATTAGGAAGCATCGACCTGCAGATATACCAGGAAATGGTGAATGGGCTGAATATAATCAAATTTTGATTCCATATCCATTGAGGAAGGAAGTGGTAGCAGCAGTGCACGAATCTGGACATATGGGAACCAGGAAGACTGTTGAGAAGATTATGAAGTATTTTTTCTGGCCTGGACCTCACAAGGATGTTAGCAGGTTCTGTGGAGAGTGTCACATATGCCAGATAGCTGGAAAACTGAATGAAACCATTCAGAAAGCTCCCCTACAATCCATAGAAGTCAGAGGAGAATCCTTTAGCAAAGTAATTATAGATGTGGTTGGGCCACTTCCAAAAACGAAGAAAGGAAATGAATATCTGTTAACATTAATGTGTCCAGTGAAAAAGTATCCTGAGGCGATTCCTGTAAGAACTATAAGTGCAAAGGTAATTGCTGAGAAGTTGGGAGAGTTTTTCTCCAAGTTTGGAATACCAGAAATTGTGCAAAGTGATAGAGGAACGAACTTTACTTCATAATTGTTCCAGGATGTGATGAACTTGTTAGGAGTGAAACAACAGTTATCAACTGCTTATCCACAGCCTCAAGGAACCTTGGAAAGGTTCCACCAGACTTTGAAAAGTATTTTAACTAAGTATTGTTATGAATCAGGAAGAGAATGGGATGCTGGTTTACCCTTGATGTTGTTTGAAGTTAGGAATGCTTATCAAGAGTGTATGGGATGTTCACCTAATGAAATGATTTTTGGTCGAGATGTGTGAGGTCCATTGAAGATTCTTGCAGAGACACGGGAAGAAAATCAAGAGGAAACCCAAGGAGAATATGTGAATAATTTAAGGAAAAGGTTAAGAGAAATTAGAAAATTCTCTTTAGAAAATCTGAAAATAAGTCAAGAGAAAATGAAAAGGAGATATGATGCTAAGACTAAGCTAAGAAATTTTAGTGTAGGACAGCAAGTTCTAGTGTTCTTACTAATGAAAAGATTTCCCCTTACCAATAAGTTTCAAGGTCCCTATAAGGGAATAGAGAAGTTAAGTGATCGAACTTTTGTGGCTGAAACACCAGGAAGAAGGAAACGACAGAGGAAGATACATGTGAATCTTTTGAAACCTTACTTCTCAGAGACTAAAACTGAAACAGTGTCAATAATACAGACAACTTCATCTACAGAGGATGATGATGGCTACGAATTGGGAGCAAGATAAACAATTCTTCCATATTGGAAAATTTGGAGAATAAACTAAAACATCTGAGTGCTGAGCAAAGTAGTGAATTAAGTAAGGTGATTTGAAGTTTCCCTGAAATTTTTGCAGATGTACCTAGGCATACCGATCTGACAAAGCATGAGATAAAGGTCAAAGAAGATGGAAAACCTTTTATACAGAGAGCTTATCGCTTATCACCTTTTCATTGAGATGTTTTGAAGAAAGAAGTTGAATATTTGTTGCAGCATGCATTAGCAGAACCCAGTTCAAGTCATTACAGTTCTCCTTTTGTGTTAGTGAAAAACCAGATGGCTCATTTAGGATGTGTACTGATTATAGGAAACTGAATTCCATCAGTGTGGCTGACAATTACCCCTTGCCTCTTATTGATCAATTACTTGATAATACTGGGCAAGCTAAATTTGTTTCCAAGATAGATTTGTTGAAAGGATATTATCAAATTCCCTTAGATGAGAATGCTAAACTGCTGTCAGCTTTCATTACTCCTTTTGGGCTATATCAATACACTGTTTTGCCGTTTGGTCTGATGAATGCACCTGCAACATTCCAATGAATGATGGATCAACTGCTAGGATTCATTTTTTGGAGTGGGTGTATACCTTGATGACATTGTGATTTATACTAATATATGGGAAGAACATCTGAAGATTTTAAGGAAAGTGTTCAAGAAACTACGGAAGCAGGACTAACAATCAATTTACAAAAAAGTGAGTTTGGAAAGGCAACTATTCAGTATCTGGGATTTGAAGACAAAAAAGGCCTTCTCCTCCAGTTGACGCTAATGTAGAGGGTATCCGTATCTAACCCCCCCCCTACTACAAGGCTACAAAGATTTTTGGGCATGGCTGGATTTTATCGCCGATTCTGTCCAAATTTTTCAGCCATAGTAGCTCCCTAACTGACTTAACAAGTCCGAAAACAAAGTTTGTTTGGAATCCGGAATATCAGAATCATTTGAGAAGGTTAAACCCATTTTAACTTCAAGACCAATGCTTCAAGCTCCAGACTTCTTATTGAAGTTTGTAATACAAGTTGATGCATCCAACAGTGGAAGTGGAGCTGTTCTACTTCAAGAAGATGACAGCAGTATTCTACATCCGGTGTGTTTCATGTCTTCAAAGTTGAAAACACATCAGAAAATATACTCCACCGTAGAAAAAGAAACGTCAGCATTAATTGCAGCACTGAAAAAGTTTGAAATGTATGTGAACCGACCTAGGAATGAAGAAATTTTAGTGCTGTCTGGTCACAACCCTATTTCATTCATCAATATGATGAAAAATAACAATCAAGAGACTGACCAGGTGGTCTTTATGCCTGCAACCGTATAATGTAAAAGTGAAATACATTTCAGGGAAAGATAATGTCATAGCAGATTATTTATCCCGTTGTGAATCGTTGGATTTAAACCCGGGATAACTAATCTTCTGGGGGGAGGAATTTCATGAAGTTGCCTTGTAATATGTATGTTTCTCCATAGTTTTGATATATTTACTCTTCTGTTTATCATGTGTTATGTGTAATAATAATAATTGTTGAAGCATCATATGTTGGATAATATCAGATCTCAGAAGAGTTGGTGATTTAGATAACTTAACAGCAAAATTTAGAATTAATAATATCTTTCTTGATAACAGCGTAGTAGCAGAAGAGAGAAATTAGAGTTTTAGACAAGATGTGCCATCTGTCATCAATTAAGATAAGCAAGCGCTTTGTTTTGATTCACGTGTTGACAGGTCTGGAACAGCAATCGAGTCATGTTAAGATTTCTGTAAAAGCTTTGTCCCATACGAGAAGATGAGAAATGAATTTGCAATGTTACACATATTGTTCTGATTGCATCCCATACGATTTTCTGGTAAAGATGAGTACCTTTTGAGAAATATGAACAAGTGTTGCACTGAAGCACATGGCAATTGCATCATGTTTAAGACTGCATTGCTCTGGTCACGTATTGTTCTAATCGTGTCCCATATGATTTTTTTTTTTTGAGTCACATACGCCCTATTATTATTATTAATAATGTATTCTCTCTTTTTCCATAAAAATTCACGAATACCACTCTTGCTATTTAAGTAAGGCCAACCTCTCTCTGTCTCTGTACTGTATGTCAAGGGCTTTGCATACACTAACAGGAGGGTGAGTAGTATTTTTTCTCTCTCTCTCTGAGATAAGAGAGAGAAAGAGAGAGATTTTTTATGCATATGTAACATTATGTTCATTTTTTCATATTTTCCATGCTGTAATAACTTTTGCAATTCAATAACTAGGAAAAATGAGGTAAGATTTTACATAGTTCTGTGAAATTTCAAGTCTTTTTCTGGGAGATAATCAGAGAGGCAAACAGTCTCTCTCTCCCTATCCCTCTCTGTGGCTCCAAAACAGCAGAATGGTCAAAATTTGGAGGGTTTTTTTACGAAAAACTCATTAAAAATCCAAGTCACTTCATTTTCAAGACACCCAAAGGATACCCAAAGGATTAAAAGTAGGGTTTTTATGATTTTTGACGATTATTTGAGGTTACGCTGATTTTCGGCTTATGACACGGCGTCAAAACAGAACCCGTCGTAAACCGGGGAATGCCTCTGTGTACGTATGTACTTACGTATGTATGTATGTATATACATATACATATTGTATGTTACTATTTTTCTCTTAATTTTCATACCTTAGTACTGTATTATTTTGCAATTTTAATATTTTATTCTTTTGGCAGTAATTTGTAAGGTCTCCAGTTTCCCCCTCACCAGCCCTTCAGTTGTTAAATTGTTATTACTGTTCTGCTTTTCTTTTTTGGTTGGACGTTGTTTATGACCCGCCCGCTGGCGAGGATTCCCCCAGTACTTCCTCATGGTAAGAAGGCAATCTGTTTTCTGAGCCGTTGATGGAGGTTGCCGTGGTTGGCTGCTATACTGGATTGCCTATTACCCATTGCAGCTATAGCATGCTGCTATTGATTTTGCATTACCTGTCCTGTTGGAGTGCAGCAGGCTCTGCAGATTAAGCCATCCTTCCTTATATTTTGGAGTCTTGCCTCTGGTTCTGTGCCTACCAAGGGGACCTCACTGATATATGGTAAAGTACCCTTTTACCTGTTGAGGTCATCAACTTAACAAGATCACGGTGATTGGGGGTACTTCTGTTGCTGGTGTGGGTCCTATTATCCCTGTATACCTGGGATAGCTCCAGATGTGGAGGTTAATTTAAAACATTTGAGGAGACCTTAAAATATTGACTTTAATTATTATTATGTTGTGCTTTTGATCTTCTACTTTCTGGGCTCCCTCCTTTTTGGGTATGAGTGTTTTGCTGTCTGTTAAGGTAGTATGGATGTATTTTGATTTTGTTAATTAGGGGTGTTTGGTATTCATTTACTTTGTATTTTATGAGGTTTAGGTGTTGCTTCAATTTTGGATTTATGTATTAAATATTGTGTGGTTTTTGTCAGTGTTTGTTTGTCCCCCTTGAATCCTCTTGCTCTTGCACACATTAATTTATTGGCACAATTCCACCCATTGTGGATTTCATCGCTGTTTGGTGAATATTGGTGTTTAAAAATTGGAACTGTTTATTTTGTGATGGTCAGGAAGTCAATTACATTTGGCGACCATGAACAGGAGCTTTGATCCTTAGTATTCACTTGTATGTGCAAGATTGATTCCTGGGTTTTTTCTGGTAGCATAGTTTCACCTCCTTTAATTCTGGTATTGTGTGTAATTGTTGTGTAATTTTTTTGTGTGGTTTTTGAGTGTATAGTCATTATGATGGCTTTGAATGTAACGGAGTTCCTTAGCGGAGAGGAATGGCAAGATAGGCTTGCAGAACAAGCAAGATTTAGGTGAAGAAGCCAATTTTTTGGATATTGGATAACCATTTACGATTAGGAAAGGGTTGTTATTATTAAAAGTATATGAAAAAGTAAAAGAGATAAAAACTAACGGTAGATAAGCAAACAAGGTTAAAGCAAATGGAAATTGATCTGCAAAGGTTAAAAGTGGAGGAGAGAGAAAAAGAGAGGCAGCATGAGATTACCCTGCAAACCCTGAGAAACGCGGGTTCTTCTTCTTCTCACCATAATAGGTCTGCAGTAACTGGGATTAATTTGGTTGTGGCTTTAAAATTTGTCCTTAATTCCGAGGTAAGTATTGTGGCTGAATTTTATGTGTCCTTTGAAAGGATAGCCGTTAGGTTAGGGTATCCCCAAGAGTGTTGGACCGCTCTTATTCAAAGTAAATTATTAGGTAGGGCACAGAAAGTGTACGTCACCCTCAATGAAGATTTGTTGTCTCATTACAGCAGTGTTAAGGCCATAATGTTAAAAGCGTATGAACTTTTTCCCAAGACGTACAGACAACATTTTCAGAATTTACAGAAGAATAGGGATCAGACCTTTGTACAGTTCACTAGGAGCAAGGAACAATATGCTGGCGACTGGTTTAAGTCGAAGGAGGTTGTAGATTTCGACAAACTGAAAGCATTAACGTTGGTGGAGGAATTTATCTGATAAGTTGAAGGTGCACCTCAAGGAGCTGAAACTTGGCACCCTTCAGGAGGTAGCCATCACTAGTGATGAATAGTTTATCTCACAGGAATGTTAGGAGAGATATCCGAAATGACAAATCGTTGGGTGCGAGTAGGCAAGAGTAATAATAATAATAATAATAATAATAATAATAATAATAATAATAATAATAATAATAATAATAATAATAATAATAACAACAGTAGTAATAAGGTACAAAATAGGAGTGCTAACTATTATGATAATTCTCATTTCTCTCCTAACAGCAGTAGCAGGGGTCAAATTTCATTAACCCTGATAAGTTAAAGGCAATGACGTGTTTCTTCTGCAATAAGAAGGGACATGTCGAAAGTCTGTGTTTTGCCTTTAAGAAATCTCAAAGGGCTAAAGGAAGACCGGTAATGAGCATAGGAAGGAAAGAGAGAGAGAGTCAGTTCCAACAAAAACCACAAACCAATGACTAGGTGGTAGTATATCCTTGGAGTCCTTTCAGGAATATTTGTCCTCCAGTAATGTCTCGTCGGGGAATTCGGGTAAGAAAAAGAGGGTGTGTATTTTGTGTGACATAGGTGCCAATCAATCTCTAATTCTTCAGAGGCACTGCCTAATAACTGTTAACATGAATAAGGAATTTGTACTGTTGAGTGGTTTTCCTGATGCAGTTAGGTTGTATCCTATTGGGAATTTTTACTTAACATGTCCTTCCTTTTCAGGGAATTTAAAGTTGGCCATCATTGAAAAATTTTCTGTTAACCCTTCATGGACGGGAATTCTCATATGAGTATCTCTAACAGGTTTTGGGTGATGGATGGGAATCCTCATATTAATAATAAATGCCATTCGGTTTGGATGAATTTAGTGGGAAAAATGTTCATAGCACTTCAATGGGCCATAAATGACTTATGGCAACTATTTAGCTCAGTTCGGGAGAGACATCATCAGTATACCTTGAAATTTCAGAGGTAAAATGTACTGCCTCTCTGCTGCTCCAGGACATCTTTTTATTTATTTCCTCATAAATATACCCATGGATTGCTGTTGGTTTTAGTTCTTATCTTCTATGGTAATATGTCAGCTATAATTGTAATTTTGCAAAGAACTGCATCTCCCCCATCCCAGTAAATCTCGTAAATATTTTACAAAAATGTACTCAGAATTCGTTACTAATTTTAGTTCTTATCTGTTATGATAATGTGTGAGCTGTAATTATAATCTTATACAATAAAATAAAATTATTAGAAAAAAACATGCATAACTCGATAAAATTAACATTTTTATGAGTCTTGCAAAAGAGGCCCCACACAGGGTTGTAAATAGCCACTTTCAACTCTTCCTGTGGAAGGTACGGATAAATTTTTAGAATTTTTTTTCTTACACCATGTGCATTTGCATATCTTCCTCCTTCCATTGATCTGTCTTTTTCTTAAATTGCCCAACCTTAAAGTTTGCCCGGTCCGGAGGTGTGCTTGATATATATTTAGTCTGTCCCTTAAAGGCTAAGGATGTAGATGTTGTTTTAGGGAATGATGCTGCCCTTGTGAATAAGACTTTCCCAATATTGATAAATCCTGATAATGAAGTACCTGTAGCCACTCGTTCTGGGTCCAGAATTGTTGATGCTGCAGAGTCAACAATTGAAGTAGATTTGATTAGTTTTGATCGCAGTGATAGAGTAGTTGTAGGAGATATTAATATTTTGAAGGATAAACCTAACTGGATTGTCGAGGAGCTTAATAAGGCTCAGAAAAAGGATTTTCAGGATCTTCCTATAGAATCCAGAGAAATATCTGATTTGACTGTTCCCAAATTTAAGATAATCAGGAATATTTTATATAGGGTAAGTAGACCTATGGAAGCTAATAATGATGATTTTGAGGTTTTATGACAGATGATACCTTTCATTTTCAGGAATAAGCTAATGACTTTAGCCCATGACAATGGCTTGGCTGGTCATTTTGGTATTCATAAAAATGCCAGTAAGTTGCTTATGAATTATTATTGGCCAAAGCTGAAGGTAGATGTAAAGAAATTTGTAAATAGTTGTGATGTCTGTCAGAAGGTCAGAAGGCCAAACCACCCAGTACCAAAAACACCTTTATATCCTATTCCTGTTGCCTCTGAACCTTTTAAGGAGGTTATTATTGATATTGTTGGTTCTTTACCGAAGACTAGTAGTGGGAATGAATATATCCTAACTATAATGGGTAAGATGTCTCAATATCCCAGGGCAATACCACTACGGATGATAAAAAGTGTTAAAATTATTGATGTACTAATTGATTTTTTCACCAGGTTTGGGATGCCAAAAAATAATTCAATCTGACTGTGGATCTAATTTTCTATGCAGGTATTTCAGAGATAAGATAATTGAGTTGAAAATTAAACTTAACTTCTCCGTATCATCCAGAAAGTCGAGTCTCAGAGAAATTTCATCAAACCCTGAAATCTATGATCAAGAAATATTGTTTGGTTAATGGTTCTCAATGGAATAAGGATTTACCGTATTTACTGTTTGCTTTTCGTTTGGTACCGAGTCACCTTTAGGTTTTTCACTTTTTAGCCTTGTGTTTGGTTATTGTGTACGTGTGATAAGTTACCCAAAGCGTGGAAATTTGCAGGTGAAAATTTATTGTGTAGTCAAAAAAGAATGAAGTACTTTTTGGACAGAAGGGCTAAAGCACATGGCTCTGAAGTAGGTGATAAAGTATTGGTTTTATTACACATTCCAGGAAATCCACTGAAAGCTTTTTTCAGGTCCATGGAAAATTTTGAAGAAAGGTTAGTGAGGTTAATTATTTAGTAGACACCTTAAAGAAGAAAACCATTTCAGCTTTGTCATACAAATATGTTGAAGGCATATGGAATTGAAGAAGTTTTCATTAAGCCATTTCTCTTCAAGTGAGAGGCAAGACGAGGCCCAATGGCAACAGTAATATATGATCAGACTTCCCAGATGCAGCATTCTAGAAAATAAACATTTTCATGCACTCTTAGAACAGACTGGAGGATTATGCTTACCCCCTTCAGTCTCATTTGGGTAGTTCTGCTCAAGGCTCAAAGCTTTGAATGTTGCCAGGTAACTCTAGCAGCACTGCTTTAACCACTACAGGTAGTCCGCGGTTATTGGCGGGGATTCCGTTCCGAGGGTGTGATGATAACCGCAAATTGCCGATAACCAAAAAATCTGCGATTTTCGGAGCTTACTGGTGCCGAAAAGTGCCAATTTTTGGTTATCGGCGCCTCTGTTAGGTATGTATCAGCGTTAATACCCAATTATTAGTGCCGATAAGCAGAAATCGGCGATTTTTGGCGCCGAAAATTGCCGATTTTCATCGCTAGACAAGCGCCGTAAACCTGGATCACCGTTAACTGCTGTATAGGGATGGTTCACAAACCCTCTAGATCTACTGACCGACATCCTTGGGAATCCTCCCAGATGAGAGAAGTTTCTTCAACTCCATTGTCAATATTTTCAGAAGAGCCTGGTCATGTTAGATCTTCGCACTTGGATGTTATCCTGTAAGGCCTCAGATATGATAACAGAGGCTTTTCAGCAGCAGCAGCTAAGGCTATCTCCAAGCTGTGGGCAGTTTCAACCCTCAGCCTACACCAGTCCAAGTGGAACCTCTTCTGCAATTGGTGCAGTGGCAGGGGAATTTAATCCAATCAATGTTTTTATTTCAGTTAATGCTGATTCCTCTTTGTGAGACACTCAAGGATGTCAATTTCCCCCTCAAAAGATACAAGTCTGCTATATCTCATGTTTTTGAACTACATAGACTTGAAGCATGGTTTTATTAAAATTGAGACGCCTACTTCAGCACTTTGGGAAGGCAGTTCCACCAAGGATCCATGAAGCCACCTAATATGGACCTTTCTTTAGCCATGAGAAGCATTATGAAACATCCCAGTAGACTTCTGGACCCAGCATTTCTACTGGACCTTAAACTTGGGATGGCTTTCTCCTGGTGTTTGTCTCTTTGAGGTATGTAAGCGATCTTCATGTGCATTCCAGTAAGGCAACTCATACGAAGAAAGGGTATTCTATAGATTTGTCTTTTCCAGTTAACTGTCATCAGCCAGGATAAATATATTTTCACTTAACCCCCTAACAAGCCAAGTTTTCAAGCTAGCCAATTATCATCAAGATTGGGTTAGCTAAGGTCATTAGGTTGTCAGTACAACCAGGATAAATGTATTTATATGTAAATCCCTAAGAAGGCAACCTTTAAGACCTGCCAATCTTCATCAGGCCTGGGTTACATGAGGCCATTAGGTTATCAGTCCAACAGGCATCTGAAACAAAAGAAAAAAGCAATTTCTCTGATTCCATTTATGTACTCTGTAAACAAATGGTGCCTTACCTGGACCTTTGCCATAGCATCCACCACCTGTCAAACCTGCTTTTATAGCTTCAAGAGGGGGTGGTATACTTTGGTTGTTAAAATGCATAAGATTACCATGGTTATCTCTCTGTAGTGTCTCATTCTCGGGGTCTCGCTGATGACACCACCAAGTCACATTGAAATTCTGCAACAAAAAATCACAATAAAGAATTAAAGAACCAATATCCTTAATAACAATTTATTATTAATTAAATCCATGAGAAAGGTTCTTGAAAGTTTTCCATTATGTGCATTTGCAGGTATTGGAAATTCAGTTACAAACCATTTTGAAATTTCCTATACATTAAATAAATAAAAAAAAAAAACAGTCCTTACTGGTGTAACCAGTAATAGTTTTATTCCATAAAAATAGTAAAACATACAAAAGTAGAAAAAGGATGATAAACATAATGCACATCATATCAAGATATCTATAAATATAATGCACATCATATCAAGAAATCTAATTTGTTTGGTAATATGTTTCACTGACATGAGTTAATATTTTTTTCCCAAAAGAGGGACATTATATTGCATATTTAAACAAAAAGTTAATACTGTATACACTGTATAGTCAGAGAGAAAGACATGTAAATATACACTGTCACACAGAGCCAAATAATACGGTTTTTTGATGTCCATTCAATCAATATTATGTCAATGATGGTTAAAATAAAATATATAGTGAGAGAAGAAGACGGAACCAAATACAAAAACTTTTTTCTGGTATCCATTAAATCAATACTTGTATTATTTTTATTAATCTAAAAACCCAGAGAAAATTATTACAATATATAAATGCATTTTTCAACCAAAACCTTGCAGCAAATACTCCCAACTCAAACCTAAACATCCTTAACAGTTATATGCCATAATCTAAATAACAATTCAAATTTATACAACTATAACTGTTAACCAAAATGTATGCACTACGGAAAAAGTTAAAAATGCAAACCAGCTAGTAAAGGCAGCCTCTACAGAATATACTGTCCTTATGTAGATAAAGAACAAAACAGAAAGAAGACAATATTAACAACAAATTTATAAACAAGCAGATACTGTACTATCTCATTATAGTCCCATTCCGTTAGTGTGGCTGGCTAATATTAAATGTTCAGAGTAAAAACCCCATTAATTCACAACCGACTGCTCCCTAGACATACAATCACTTTGTTCCATCCATTAATTCATCTTCCATCTCACAATCCAATCTGCATCTATATTCTTGCAGAGTTCGCAGATTAGTTATAAACGATTTGTTTAACAGACCTCTGAGCGCTGGGTTCTTCTGAGCTAGGAAAAAAGGGGAGAAGAATACATAAAATTAAAAAATTAATGTTAAATAAATAATAAAAAATGGGAAAAAATTAAAATAAAATAAAAAATTGAGGGAAAAAAAAGAGGGAAAAAAGGTAGAAAAAAAGGGGGGAAAAACTACAGAAAAGTAATATCGCTTGCTTGGAGTATCACCTTTGTTCCTTTATAAAAAGTATGATACAAATGTAATGGTACTGGCAAATTTGCAAAATGCAAGAGGAAGAGTAAGTTTACTGCTTCAAGCGTGAAAACAAAATTTCTCAAATTTTTATGCAAAAGCGCTTGTTTCTTAAGCAGTTACATTGGATAACAAAACTGAATCGTTCATATGGTGAGCCACAAAAATAAAAATTTCTAACAGTTCTGCTAGCACCCTTGCATCTGCAAAAGTTATGAGGGGTAAGATGTGTGTATTTAGTAAAGGAATAACTTTGCATTTGAGATTAGAAAATACAAATAATAAATCTATTACAAGGGACAGCAATATATAGTGCTTGTGGGCACTTAAAGGCACCACCTAAAGGGCTAACACTACTAAAATAAAAACTGAAAGAGTGGCAGAGGCACTATTCAGTTTTCAGCAAGGCAGGATTTCTCAAGGAGATGCTCAGCGACTAAGGTACCCAGTTTACTTCTTAAAATGATGACAGAGGTGAACTGTTTGGTGAGTACCAAGCTGTTGTTTACAAATCCTTATAATCTTAGATGCAATAGGTCATGCAAAAGGATCAATGGTCTACTAAAATCTATGCAGAAGATGTGCCAAAAAAGAGCAAAGGATTGGGACCGATACCTGCTAGCAATCCTGTTTATATATTAAGATGTACCAGAGTAAAGTACTGGATTTTCACTATTCGAGATACTGTGTGGAAGGGCAGTGAGGGGACTGATAAAGATTCTCAGGGAACTGTGAACTGGAGACTGTGAGGATAAAGTGCATGTATGTGTTGGAGTTGAGGAATCACTAGGAGGAGACTTGACTAGCCATAGAGAGAGTATTGTATATGCAGCACAAGGATGACAGACACATCACTCTGGGAAGAGAACCAGAGGCAGTCAATGCAAGGTGGGACAGAAAAGTTTTAGTTTTACTACCAATGGTGGCCAACAAGCTGATGCTGCAGTGGAGAGGGTTTTCAGTGGAGAAGGCTTTACAAAGTCAAGGAGGTGGTTAATAGCATGGACTAAAAGCCTGAGGCTGGCAGAGAACTGAAGACTTTACAAGAACATCCTAACTGGCTACTGAAGGAAGGAAGTAACTGAAGCAGCAACAGCTGTTGGCAGTAAAGAAAGATGCCAGTGTGTGGCCATCATCAAAGAAGCTGACAAAGAACCAGTAATGCTGGAACAGGGCTGGTTGGAACTTTGACCATAGAAAGAAGACATACCGAGACAAAGTTATTGGCGACTTCAGCAAGCAAGAGAAGCAGCAGGTATTGCAGTTGCTGGATGAATACCAATTCTTCATTAGGAGTAAACTGCATCAAAATGACAACATAGCAGCCAGTCAGAGCAAAGATGTATCCTTTACTGTATGCTACAGGGTACTGACCCAGAGAGAAGTTCAAGAGATGCTTGAGACAGGAATCACTGAAAGCTCAACTTCTGCATACTACTCACCACTAGTGATGGTGAGGATAAAAGATGGATCAAACAAATTCTGTGCAAACTACCATTGACTGAAAGCCATAACCAAGTTTGACAATGAAACCATGGGAGATCCTACAGCTATGATTTTTCACCAAGGGATACTGGCAGATCCCGCAGGAAAAATCATCAAAGGAGGAGACAGCATTTGCAGTTTCAAGTGAATGTTATCAGTTCAAGAGGATACCATCTGGATTAATGAACTCGGCAGTGAAGTTCAACATGGTGATAAAGAAAACACTGGATGGAGCTAAAATCACTGACCATTTTGTGGAGGCTGTGTTGACTTATATAGTGTCATGGGAAGATCACACTGAAGGACTCAAGAGCCTATTCCAGAGTGATGGAAGAGGCATTGACTGTCTGACCTTCCAAGTGTTTCCTCAGATACAGCAAAGTGGAACCCTTTGGACACAAGGTCACTTGTAATAGGATAGCCATGGATGAAGTGAAACTGATGAAGATCCAGGATGCAGCACCACCAAGGAACAAGACACAAATGAGATCATTCCTAGGTTTCACAAATTACTACAGGAAGTTTGCGAACAATAACACAAGTCTGGCAGTGCCTTTGAACAACCTAGTGAAGAAGGGACAATTGAGGAGGGTGGTGTGGAAGGAACCTCAACAAAAGGCATTCAGTGAACTAAAGCAGGTGCCAAGAAATGCAGCAATACTACAAACACCAGATTTCAATAGGACTTTCATTACATGGACGGATGCATCGAATGAAGGAGTGGGAGGCTTCCTACTTCAAGAGTTTGCTGATAAATTATTTCCAACTGCTTTTGCAAGTAAGAAACTCAAGAAGAATGGAAAGAAAATTCTAAGATAAATTTTCTTCAGCAGAATGGAGCATCAAAGCTACTATTAAGATGTTTAAAGGCAATGTTACTGCCATAACAGGTGTAAGGTTGTATCAAAAGGTAAATGAAACAAATATCAATTACAATAATCTTCCATAGGAAGCAAAAGAAAAAAAAGTTCCTACTCATAACAATCTCAGCCTTCATCAGCTTCTGAAGTCATACAGCTATCACCATCCTCTTCCCTTGGGCCTCCTCAGCCTTCTCTAAGCAATGAAGATGGCCCAGCTGACCCTTCTGCTATTTCATCAGAATACAGTATCAATAATTCAAATGTAGTGTCTATGCCCTTATCCATCAGCATTTTGTTAGCATACGCACTGTTCATTATTGTCATGGCTGGAGCACCACAGAGTGGAGGAGGAAGCAATCAGTGGGTACCTAGAGTTTTTTATATTTTTATTAAAATCTACATGAGAGAGAGAGAGAGAGAGAGAGAGAGAGAGAGAGAGAGAGAGAGAGAGAGAGAAGAGAATTCTGTTTGCTATAAGAAATCCCCCTACATGCCTGTACCATACATACACACATGTATACACATACATGGTTACAAACACACACAAACATGCACTTTCCTTCTCTCCCAAAAATCTTGTTATTTCTTCATTTCTTTGAGCTTTGTCATAATTTTCACGGCATAAAACAATGAAAAATGTAAAAAATTATAATGCTAGATCATCCCGCCCAGCCCAGGTTAATGAGAATTTAGTGCTAAATGTACAGTAGGGTATACGGTATACGAAATCATTACTTTAAAATTATTTTTGTGTTAACATTGCACTACACTATATACGAAACTACATATCTATTATCTTATTTTATCATTTATTCCATTTCACAGCCAATAATGGCTATTACAAGACGAAATATCATGATTTATATAGGCATGAACAGGCTGTCAGAATAATCAGCATGTGTACAGTACTTTACATGTGGGATTCACGGTCATGCACAGTTTTATGGTGGCATGGGGGTCTAAGAACTATTACCTAAAAATACTAGGGCCATTTATCAGTGTACATACAGTACCTTGTTTACAAAGATTCAACAGTTGTTCCAGCTCCTGATGAAGGATACTCCACTGTAAAAGGCAATGGTTTTCACCCAGTAGGAAAAAATTAAATTTTGTTTATTGGGTAACCATCATCTTTGTAATAGTTTATACTTTGTGTGAATAGGTTTAAAAGAAGGAAAACAAATTTCAGTTTTGATAACCAATGTGTTTAGCTATAAAACATCTACTGTATTACCTTTTCACTAGGAAAATCAGGATCAATTGATAGGCCTTGAGGATTAAGATAAGCAGTCTGAGCAAATCCTCTGGTTATGCTGGACATGGATCCTGCAATGATGATGGCAGCCAGTGGTGTCTGTGGAAGAAAAATGTAAGCTACAAATAAACAAGTAAAAAATATGCAGAAGTTTCTTTGGCACAGATGAGTTCTCTGTACAGTGTATAATCAAAGCCACCGAAGTTAGATCTACCTTTCGGTGGTCTTGGTATAATGCAGTATGAGCCATGGCCCATGAAACTTCAACAATGGCCCGGTGGTAACCTATCCTATATAGTTGCCAGAAGCATGATTATGGCTAACTTTAAAATAAAATAAAAACTACTGAGGCTAGAGGGCTGCAATTTGGTATGTTTGATGATTGGAGGGTGGATGATCAACATACTATACCAATTTGCAGCCCTCTAGCCTCAGCAGTTTTTAAGATCTGAGGGTGGACATAAAAAAAGAGGATAGACAAAGGCGGCACAATAGTTTCCTTTATAAAACTTAAGTCAATGGAAAAAAACTATGAAAAAAACTAAAATTGCAATGGAAAATATGGTTCTTTATGTTGCCTACCTAAATGTAAAAAGTTGAAACATTATGGCATCTTACTATAATAGAATACCTGTAGTCAACAATGAATTATCATCATCATCATCATCATTATTAGCAAAGTTTCCAGTCAAGTTTTCTCCTTACAAGGCTAAACGTGAAATCAGTTTTCTCCATTACCTTGTAGCTAATGCATTTTCTACCTTAATTCCTATCCTGCCTAGGTCGTCATTTATGTCTATACTCAATGATTTTCTGGCTCCTATTGGTCTTAATTTTGCTACTTTAATTTCTAATACTTCATTGATTAGCTGCTCCTCTTCATTCTCTTCAAATACCAAGGCCATCCTACTCTTTGAGCTTTCAATTTACTTTGGGTTATATAGATATGCACATTTCAGCAACTTCCTGTCTTTTAACATGATCTTCCCAAGCCCTTTTTCGGCCATATACCCTTACAAAGCAACTATAATGGAAAACATACATCAGTGTACATACAAACATTTTCTTAGTGAAAGTTATTGATTTGTTCCTAGAAGTGACATTGCAATTACCTAAAGAAAGTCTCACTAATGCCTAAAAGATTTAATATTCATAATATTGTATTAATTTTGATGTTCAGCTTGCCTCAAGAAAAAGTAATGGATTTAGGTAAATTGCTGGAATCTCTGGACTAAAAAATAGTACCATAAACCTGAACAGCATGTGTTGGTTTGTCTTTAGCCTTTGCCATTTTCATTTCCTTACTTTGATGAGCACCCTCATGTTATTGCATCTTGCTCTGCAACCACAGAGTTCCCCTTCACTTCCACATTCCAGACTCAGTATTGTAACATATAATGACTTTGCTGTTGCTAATTTCTTGCCCTTTCAGAATCTATTTGTATGGTTTTGACACTAAGAGCCTACACTTCTTTCTATACATTTTCAAAACACCCAACAGTTCTAATATATCCATAGTTACAACTTTATCACACACCCTTCCCTCAGTTGTAACAGCTCACCCTATGCAGTGAAGTAACTTTACTTTTTGAGTCAATATCCAATTTACTACGATATGTTCTGGTCAAAATTGTTTTAGAATAAACTAAGTTCATTAAGTGAAAGGATAATTCAGTACAACCTTCATGATTAGTATCCCTTGCACACGCAATACACATCCTGGTAATATCTTTTCATTTCACCCATGCTGTTGCTCCTCTTTTATTAACTGCAAGTTAACTCTCTGCTTCGAAGTACAAAATGTTCCCTAGGTAGAGGAAATGTTCTAACTCTTCAGATATACAGTCTTCCTCCATCTATTTCCCACCACACTTAAATATTTTGGTCAGGCCAGAGCAACATTTTGGCAATTGGGGGTCACCATTATAATTTTCTCCAAGTGACCTCATGCAACATATTTTTATTAATATGTATTTGTATGCATCAAGTATGCCAAACAATAGCTACAGAACTAATAATATATGTATATATATTTACTAAAAATTGATGTATGCTTTGAGAAAAAATGGTAAAGAAATGTTTAAATGATTTTATTAATCTCTAATTTTTTTTATTTTAACAACACAAGAATTAGAGCAAAAATTTCACAGCAACATTTTTTAAAATCATTTTAAAGCTATTATGATAACACACAAATAGAATAACAAACAAACATGCTAAAACTGCAACTCTCACTTTTTACTCAACCAGTCAATATTTCCAAAACATACCTGTGATGAAAACACAGATATCAAAATTTCCACAAATCAGTTTTAAATTATATTTTTCTCTTCTGTTAATATACCAAATGTGTTGAAGTAGTGGTATGCAACAAAAGCAAAGTGCCAACTCTTGACAGAAAAATCATTTTAATTATTTTTTTCTAGGTAATATTTTTTTTCTTCTAAGTAATATTCTATTTTCATGAAAAGTAAAACATGACTAAGGGCTGAACACACTCCTGTCACTGGCTGCATGTGGTCCATGGACCAAATGTTGTTGAAGCAGGATTTAGGCCATCAAGAAGCCCTTACTTCATGTAACACCACCCCAACATGCCACTTTTTTTTTAGCATCCACTTGGTCATTTTCCTGACAATTTTTCCTTTGCTTCCCTTCCTGTCTTCAAAAGCTGCATTCCATTCTTCCATTTTTAAAACCTTTTTACAACCTTTTTCTCTGTTGTTACCCGTGGGTTATCAACTTCCAGATCTAGCTTCCCATGTTACCATAAAAAACAATTAAGGTGCAAGTGTTATCTCTCATGGTAATGTAACACTGACAGTTTAATGTACCTTGCAAGTACACCATCCTTCTGTCAAGCCTGTACAATTACTTGTCTTAGTGATCGTTCATAGGACTACCAAAGAACCACAAACAGGTGGTATAATCTCTTATCTTTTCAATAACTAGATCTGTGGTTGTCTCATATAGACTGGCTCTGTTATTATCTCTGTCACGAACCAAACCTAACTACTGATAACTTTCACAAATTTTTGCACTTTTCCTCCAGCACCTTCTCCAAAGATTCTAAGAATGCTTGAACATACATAATCCTCTGAACATTTCAGTGAGTGCATCATGCAACTTTTTTTTTATTTCAGGCCTTATTCTCTCTGATCAAGTTTCCAAAAAATTTGGTCAGTTCATCAGTGAACAGTTTGTCAGCAAATGGCTTATTCGTGGTGGCCTGAGAGCTTTTCAAGCTTTCATCTTCCAAACGAATATCCTAAACTATCCAAATACCACATTCTTTATTGGCCCCAGCAAAAACTTGACTTTACACTATCAAATTAAATTTTTAAATGAATAACGTACTAGCAGTAAAAATAAAATGAATAAATGATATTCAGCAGTTAAGCAGGATTTTCACAGGAAATTATCTATAATTTACATGAAAAGGTTATCTTTACGGGCTTCCACTGACAAAGCTGCAGTAAAAAAATTAAAAGAATACTCACAAAAATTCAACAACTCTTATGAAACAACCCAAATGATGTGGAATCATCAGGAATATAGTGTGTGAGTGGAAGACAGAGAAAACGAGAAAATCATCTTGTATTTAGAAGAATCAGAGCTTTCAATTAAAAAAACAGGAAAAACCTCATGAAGAGATACTTTCACACGAGCCTAGAAATCTATGGAGGAATGAGTGTTGCATATGTCATTTTACAAATTTGGAAATGTTTTCCCAATGATGAAACATAAAGCTCATGGATATTCCTAGTAATGTTAATTCTACCTAGGATTCAAATGTGAATATTAGTTTTAATTTACTTCATATATTTTTGTGAAGTACTTTACAAAATGTATATAATCTATAAGAAACAAATTAATTACTTAGAATATATACTTTATGACCATGTTATATTGCAAAAGCCCTATCAAAAACCTGTTTATGCTTTTACATAAAGTATAGAAAAGGAGTGGACACACCATATTAATTTTTGGTGAATGTATCAAAACTTAGTAATATTTTTATAAACAACAATTGTTAAATCTTACACCAAAAAAAATTCTTAATCTAAACTACTGTATACTATCATTTGTTACTCACCGGTATAATCTCTACATAGGTGTAATCATCCCTCTGAAGCGGAAAGATTTTAGATGCATTTACCAAGAGAAAATATCTCAACTCATAATAGCCATAGTCCAAGAAAACAGATGGAACGGTAAGTTGTGAGAAGTTCCACGACCGTAGTACATCTTGGATGTTAATATCCTTCACTGGGGCACCCATTAAATCTACTTGTGTGATTGTCCACCAACGTCTAGGTAAATGGAAAAAACAATCAATAATTTTGGTACAGTATGGTATACATTTCTAAAATGACTTACAAAATACAGCACAGAAGAGCAATAACATGAACACTCTGACTTCAAATCTCTGCCAAGGCTAAGCACTCTACACAACAACCCCCTCAAGCTTAAGTTCTCTCTCCCAAAATATTTGCATTCTTGTCTGTGCCTGTCATAAGGGTTGAGACCAACCTTTGGTAAAAATCTACACTTATTATTTTGGTAATCTTTCTGAAGGGTGGAATTTTGTATCCTTCTAAAGTGTGAAATTATTATTGTTATTATTATTATTATCATTATTATTATTATTATTATTATCATCATCATCATCATCAAATTACTTAATAAACCATAAATTTCACATTCTCAACTCTCCTACGGCTAACAGAAAGTGTTTTATATTCAATATATACAGTTACAAAATAAGCATATACATCTGCTCAACAGTGAGCTGCGTTATTTCTGTCCTTCATTACCATACATACGAGTACAGTGCATGCAGTTATTTTGGTAATCTTTCTGATGGGTGGAATTTTGTATCCTTCTAAAGTGTGAAATTATTATTGTTGTTGTTGTTATTATTATTATTGTTATTATTACTATTATTATTATTATTATTATTATTATTATTATTATAATCAAATTACTTAATAAACCATAAATTTCACATTCTCAACTCTCCTAGGGCTGGCAGAAAGTGTTTTTTATTCAATAAATAGTTACAAAATAAGCATATGCATCTTCTCGACAGTGAGCTGCGCTATTTCTGTCCTTCATTACCATACATACGAGTACAGTATATGCAGTTTTTCACAATATGAATCATGTACACTACAAGCTGTGAACAAATTTACATATAGTTAACTGTTCATAAAATGTTGGTCTCACAGGAAACCACCTACATTTTTTCCTGGAAGGAACCATAAATTGATTACTTTCAAAGGGATTTCTTAAGGCATGGGGACACTAGGCAGCTGCCCAGGGGATCCATGCTGTAATACCGTTCACTGGAGACACCTTAGCAGATTACAGTACAGTACATGATTACTCAAACTCTCAATGGAAAGGCCTGATAACCATACAAGAGCCTTTTATTGTGCCCAGTGTCAAAACACTGAATTTGACAAATAATCAGCTCTGGAGCACAGTGGGACAGCAGCCTTAGAAATGGCTTTCACTCACAAGCATAGAAAATAGCAACCTTAATCTAGTCATGAATAAATACTATAAATATTGTCAAATGTTTGTAACGATTAATATACCATTCATACTGTACCATTTCCATCTGTATGGTATAAAAATTATGTCCTAAGTTGGCATAACATATTATTTGAAAGTCTTCACTAATTAACCATCACGTTGAAAGTCCCTGTATCAATAATTGTACAGTTGAATTCAATAAACTGTTTACAAATTTATTCCTATGTTCATGCCTATGGTCTACAATACTGATAAGATGACTGTGAATTACTTGTCAAATAATTGTGTGGGTCTCTTCTACTCATTTCTTGACAGCAGCAGTCTCTGCAACTTGAATTTCTGAGATGTTCGGCCGAGTTACCGTGCAGACGTAAGGAAAAAGTTTTTTTCAAAAATTCACCATAAATCGAAATATTGTGCTAGAGACTTCCAATTTGTTACAAAATGAAGGTAAATTATTGAAAATTACTAGAATGTAAGAGTTTTAGCTTACAATTGCGTTTTTCTACCATTTCGGTCGAGTCAAAGTTGACTGAAGGTTGAAATTTTGGCACATCGTGATTTATATGAAAATATTTCAAAACTGATAGAAGCTACAACCATGATTTATTTTTTGTTGCATTCTACATGAAATTGCGTACATTTTCATATATAAAACTTTATGTAACAACTAATATAAAACGGTGCAAACATTACGACAAAGTGAAAAGAATTTCGAGATGTTAAGTGATTACAGCGGACGTAAGGAAAAAGTTTTTTTCAAAAATTCACCATAAATCGAAATATTGTGCTAGACTTCCAATTTGTTGCAAAATGAAGGTAAATGATTGAATATTACTAGAATGTAAGAGTTTTAGCTTACAATTGCATTTTTCGACCATTTCAGTCGAGTCAAAGTTGACCAAAGGTTGAAATTTTGGCACTTATCGTGATTTATATGAAAATATTTCAAAAGTGATAAAAGCTAAAACCATGAGTTATTATTTGTTGTATTCTACAAGTAATTGCGCACATTTTCATATATAAAACTTTATGTAACGGCTAATACAAAACGGTGGCAAAATTACGACAAAGTGACTAAAGAATTTCTGAGATTTTCAGCAGAGTTAGCGTGCGCTGACATAAGGAAAAAGTTTTTTTCAAAAATTCACCATAAATCGAAATATTGTGCTAGAGACTTCTCGTTTGTTGCAAAATGAAGGTAAATGATTGAATATTACTAGAATGTAAGAGTTTTAGCATACAATTGCATTTTTTTACCATTTCGGTCGAGTCAAAGTTGACCAAAGGTTGAAATTTTGGCACTTATCGTGATTTATATGAAAATATGTCAAAACTGATAAAAGCTACAACCATGAGTTATTTTTTGTTGTATTCTACATGAAACTGCGCACATTTTCATATATAAAACTTTATGTAAAGGCTAATAGAAAATGGTGAAAAATTTTGACAAAGTGACTAAAGAATTTCTGAGATTTTCAGCAGAGTTAGCTGATGCTTTCTTTTGGGATAGGAAAGAAATTCGCGCATGCGCAGCTGGGTCATGCTTGTAAACAAAACAACAGCGTGATCCGTGAACTCCCAGCATCCCTCAAGGCGCGATTTAAAATTTTTCGCAAACGAGGGCTATAAATATTTTTCCGTGAATATTTAAAAAAACTTTTTGTAGTCAACGTATTTTACATCCACTTGGCACCCGACAGACAACTTTTGTCGACGTAAAAGACGTCCAGTCGGCGTTAAAGGGTTAATAGATGACATTGGCTCTTGGAGGCATGCTTGTTTTGTGTAAAAAAAAAAAAATCAAGATTCTGTTTGCTATTTTCACTGATTTCATCATAATATGAGCTTTACGTATTTATCGTTTATCGGCATAAAAACAGCAGTAATGTGTTCTTTCACCCAGTAGTTTTGATTAAGATACTTTCTCTCTAATTTTAATTACGGTCGGTCGAGTTTCATCCATGTTGCCAATGCATGATAATTATAGCCATTAGCAATTCAGCTTCAGCTTCAACTTGCAGCTTAAATTTAGCAGTATATTTCCTTGCCGATCTTTTATCCATAACGAATAAGGGTATAATGCAAAAATATACCAGTCCTATTCTATTTAACGTCATTTGTAACATAACTACAGTAATTGTTTACTACCATACAATGGTTGATTCGGTTATAAGCAAAACAACACTTTTTTATTTGGTTGTTTATGGCTGTATGCATTTACACAAGAGTATAACGGTACTAACAGTACTTTTATCATTCTCTTTTACTTTTTTTTAACTATAAGATGGGATAAATTTCAGATGGAGGAAAAGAAGTTGGTCTATTGTAATTTGGTCTCTCTTGCTGTCTGATTGTGTGCTGCCGCCTACACTGCATGAAATTTAGAAATATTTTATAAATAGAATTACCGTAAGGAGAATTATCGTAACTCGAGCCCTACCTGGGTACCTGAGTATTTTAATAGTTTTATCACAAAAAGTGCATTTAGTCATGAAAATTATATGAAAATACAGTAATTAGTGAATATTTGTTAGTGAAAAATGCTGCAAATGGGTGAATTTTCCACAAATAATGTGTATATATGTTCCATAGATAAATCCGCAAATAGGTGAGTCCGTAAATCGTGAGAACACAAATACAGGGAGTTTACTGTACATACATACTCACCTGTATCTCATCTGGTGTTCAGCATGTACTTCAACTTAGTTGGTGCTCCAAGAGGTAAGAAGACATCCACACACACAGAAATGCCATGTTCATACTTCCAAATGAAAACTAGGTGTACATACTCAGATAAGATATACATTTGTCCAAAAGGAGCATGGGTGATTACACAACCTGTTGAGCAGCCACCACAGGTTCTAAGGAATGTGTCCAAAGAATTGTGAGTGACCCTCAGAACAAAATGAGTTAAAGTGGCCTCTCTAAGTTTCACTGCTGACCTCATTACCCGGGAAACTGAGAAGTTGTTACAGAAAGCGAGTGACAGGCCCATGCCCGACTTTGTGAGATCATGAATGAGAAAGGAGAGTAGACACATTCAGAGATGCTCTGTACTGTATGCCCTCTGAATGGCCTCATGATGCCAGAAGGATTTAAGTGTTCTTAGGCATCCTCTTACATCTGCCACTACTAATTAAAAGTCTCCTTTATTCTGGTCTCAAGATACAGGTAATACAGGTACGTTTCAAGTAGTACTTAACAGCTTTGAAGGCACAGAAGCTTCTGATCTGATAGTGACTGTGAGGAATAGGTTTTTTCTATAAATGATAAATAACTAAGAATAAACTTGCAAAACCAAGCTGCTTGCTCCTGTTGAGAGAGGATTTGTCAATTCCTCAAACCTGACTATGCATGAGTGTGCTGAGAAGGCTTTCAGCCCCACCAAGTCCTGGAGCATATCCAGATAACCTATGTCTTTGGGGAAAAAGGTTGAATTTTTTTTAATTTACTGCAATGCCTAGTGTTTTGAAAAGGTCCAGAATACAATCCTAAGAAAAATTAGAAAGGGCAAAATGGTACTGTACATTTTTGTTCATCAACAAAATAGTTACGGCTACATCATTTCCAAATTTTCAGTGTAAATACAACATGTTCTGGCTTTATTTTCTGACATAGAACATATTCCTAGGATTCTTAGTTTCAAATTTATCATAAAAAAAAGTGTCTTCATTGGGCAGTGCATCTCCATTGGGCCTCTTACCCTATATACTCAGGGACTGTTGCTGATTTTAGTTATTATCTGTTATGATATTATGTGAGCTGTAATTGCAATTTTTCAAAATAAAATAAATTATTAAGAAAAACATATGTACCTTGCTAAAATTAGTGTCTTTTTACTGTCTTGGAAAAGAGGCCCTGCGCAGGGTTTGAAGTATTCACTTTCATCTTTCCATGTAGGGTAAACAATGTTTTTAAAAATTTGTTTCTTATACCAAATGTGGTTGCATATCTTCCTCTTTCTAGTGATGTATTTTTTTAAACTGGCCCAACCTTAAACTTTACCTGGTCTCAAGATGTGTTTAATGTAATTTTTCCCACCCCTTAAGGTTAATGCAACATTCATCACAAGTTTCGTCACAGATGCTGGTAACACAATGAGATATTTACACCTCATTTCACCCTCCCTAAACCAAAGGGAAGGAATTTACATGTGTGAGTGTGTATAATTATACACGCACATCTTGGAGATATCAAATGCATTTGCATCTTTTGGGTTGTAAATTTGATCTTTTAAGCTGTGAAAATTATGACAAAACACAAAAATAAAAAATTAGAAAATACAATAAAAATAAAAATAAGAGTGGCTAAAATAAAAATTAAAAAAAGGGAAGGAGTGTGTGTTTATGTATGTGTTATAGGCTTTAATGTAGGCGATACCTCAGTTGTTGTTCTCTCTCTCTCTCTTTATACTGTATTTCTTCTTTTTATTACTTAATGCTTGATATATTTCATTACCTGTCACAATACAGTACTGTTCTTATTGTTTAATAAAATGTGGAAAAAGCATAAACATAAAAAACATATAAAAAAAGAGCTCTAATGAAGTCACACACTTGCCTACCCCTCTCCACCCCCCCTACACTGCATTTCCATCTCCCTCCCTGCCTGGGAAACTTCTTCCCTGCTCCACTCATCTTCCAAAACAACCCTTTCTCTGTGTGAGCCCTCCTCTAAACAGCCTTACTACCCCTCCTCTCCCATCCCCCAGTTCCCAGCCATCTGACCCCACCCCACCCAAGAAACTTCTCCATGCCTCCCCCACCACCCAAACCCTTTTTCAATCTCTTCATGAGTCTAAACAGCATTACCAACATTTCCCTAGGCTGTGCAGCATTGCAAACAATCAGGCAGCAATTTTCTCAAATTTTAAAAATCTAAATATATTTATCTTTGGTTCTTGGTCCATGGTGTGTCGGATAATGTAGCGTTCCATATAATGAAAATCTGAATAATCAAGGGATTACTATATTATTTGGCTTCAGCCACAAACAATTCCTTTAGCAAGGTGTACTAAAAATTAAACTGCTCTGTCATGAAAATCTCTGAGGCTAAGTTTTGGAAAGAACGATCTATTCTGCATGTTTCCTTGCCACAAAATATAATTTTTCAAATATCCATGAACTGATTCATCATCTTGAAGTTCTAAGTTATAGTGGAAGCAGCACTGCATCCTTATGCTGATTAAAAAGGTTTATGAGGTTTCTTGTTTCTGCACACAGCACAAAGCAACTGAACCATCACATGAAAAGATAAGTTCTTTAGCATAATGCATACAGCTTCCTCTCAGACATCACGGTCAGAATGTAACACAGTCATTGTCTAACCACCAGCCATTTCATGCATTCCATATTATCAGATCAATTACTATTTGGATCAAATAACAACTAGGCAGCTTGGAACTACTATACTGACTTAAAAGCTTTTAATACAAAATATGTTCAGACTTGAAAATATTAAAAAGTTGGAGTTGTTGGAGTATTTCCCCTTACACCAAAACGTTGGCCTTTGGCTATGAAAGCCCCAGGTATCCCCTACCAGGCTGACCTTTGTCCACTCTGCCTGAAATTTCTATTTTAATTCAAACCCTGAGTAATACTAAAAATAAA
>NC_089743.1:76322470-76462470 GCF_040412425.1 Macrobrachium rosenbergii
TACTTCGCTGCCAAGTGTCTGCCCTAAGCATTCCCACACTTGAGCAAAAGAGGCTAACCTGGCCCCCACAGGTGCCTGAGGCTCAAGGAGCTATTCTTTATTGGACTTGGGCTCTTGTTACAAGAGGAAAGTAAACCCTCCTTGCAGAACAGGATTTGGAACTTTGCTGTGAGGATGCTTTCCTCCTTCCGGCACTTGGAAAGGAAGACCTAGCAAAAGAGGTAGTGTTGCCCGAAGGCTGTTTATAAGAAGAGGAAGACACAGGACACTTCCCTTTAAAAGCTTGGGACTAATGGATGAAAGACCTATTCTCTGTCTTCTCAGTCTCTAAGGCTATAGACACAGACAGTTTTCTTCAAAAATCTTCCCAAAAGGATGTGCTGAAATTAAAGACTGTTTACTAAGGGGGGAAACTGAAGGAACCAGCAGAGAGCAAAACTGCTCTCTTCTGAGAACTTTAAAGTTGCTATTGACACAGAATAGCTCCCTTATCAGATCATGAAATGCCTTGTCTAGGGAAGCAAAAACCCTAAGGATCCTTGGCCAGGGGAGGAAGAAGCTCACCAAACTTCTTCAAACACTGCATTCAGTACAATTTCACTGAAGGACATACCTTTGATAGCGTTAAGTCAAACTCTTATACATATTCTCAGTCTCTGGAACAAAGAAATGCAACCTGCCTGATGCACTGGCACCTTTCTTAGTTGGAAAAATCATGGACAAACAAGCTCTGTCCACTGTCCTATATACTAGTGCCTTCTTAGCATGAATGAAGGGAGACAAAAGAGGGGATCCTTTAGAGGAGATCTTCTTAGGCAAAGCCTTATCAAAAGAAGAAAGCCTTATCAATAGAGTCAAATCTCCCATGTACAGAATCTGATAGCCTAAAGGATGGGAGAGGAGAATAATCAGACCCCAACCTAGAAGCTCTTAGAGTGAGTAGTATTCGAATGCTGCACTGAAAAGAACTGGGGATATCTGTACAAACACAACTGAGCCAGTTCCTTAAAGCCTGAAGTGACCGATTCTAAGTGTTTCTCTTCCTTATCCAAGGGTAATGTAGGAGAAGGAGAATGTTGAGAGGAAGAGTTGGACCTAACAAGTCTTCCTCATCTAAGACAACTGAAGAAGCCTCAAAACCAGATTTTCTTGTAAGACCCAGCGCTAGAATTCTGCTAATCTACTCTGGTAAATACTTGAACTGAGAACAGTCTCTCTCAAGATCTGAGAAAATCCAGCTGATACAAAAGGGCAAGAACCTTTAACCATGGTGACTTACATTCCAACACAAGAGAAGCACTACCTGTTCCCTTGATGCCACTCAGAACTTGTTCACTCACACTTACCTACTCACTCCTCTTACTATTCGAAGACTCATGTGTCAGACACTAACTGCAGGCCCGAAGAAACTCTACAGCCTACTGTCTCTTGAGGGTTCAGAGACTCTTCCCTCAGACTCGCTGAGGTTGTGTGCGGCCTGACTAAGGCGGCGAGCAGACTTGATAAAGCCCACCGTGGCCTACAATACACCTGGTGTGAACTTGACACTTCCTGTGGCCTTGAATATCTGACACGCTTAGTCTTAGCTTCAGAAAGACAGTCCATAAAAGCAGCAAAAGCCTCGGAAGCTGACATACCTACAGCCCTGATGAAATCAAAACTCAGACTATCAACAACAGAAAAGGAGTCTAGGTGCCTACGCTTACTACCCGGATGCCTGCTAATGACTCCAGACTCCTTGAGGTGGCTGAAGGTGCAGTGGCATCATTCACTATCGAATGCGATCAGTTACCTGGCTCAGATGAATCACTGTAGTAACCTTGGGAAAGCAAAGGCCTAGACCTTTTTCACACTACCACGAATGTCTTTAGGCAAGCACAATTTGCGTTTGTCTACCAAGGACCGAGAAGCAAAGGCAGGAGACAGAGGGCACAGTCCATGAACATACTGTGATGTCAGTCCTCGTTTGGGAACCCTGGGACTACTAGGCCTGTTGGCAGGAGGAGCTGATGGGACAGACAAGGCTGCATCCTCAACGTTGCCAATGGAACGTGGGGACACTGTCCCGGCCAATGCACTAGATACATTAGATGCAAAGGATTCAAGCTTGTTACACAAAAATTTAATCTTAGATTTTACAGAGTCAATATCAGATTGCACTGAATCTAGCCTACTACCCTGAGATGACTTGGTGGGTGTGGAAGGATGAGAATCTATTAAAGAAGAAGAATCAACAGACCTATCTATTTCTTGATAAGAAGTTAATTCTAGGGAAGACTTAGATGCAAGACTAGCTGTTCTCTTTACACTCTTTCTAAGCCTATCCTTCTCTCTTTTAACATGATACTTTACTATCTTCTCTATCTCTTGCAAAGACTATTCCCTGCAATGATCACAATGGTTGTCCAAATCACACGTTACCTCATGATGATCAATGCATAAATTGTGTGTATCATACTTCAAAGAAGCCAATCTGGTCTTGCAACCGCTTACCTTGCAAAATCTACGGGGTTTTGATAAGGAAAATTGAGAAGAATCCATAACGAAAAAACAAACCACATTCTAGATGATCCAAGTCGATAACCATGAAAACAAACCAAAATTCAGAGCATTTGTCTACACTGCTGTCCAGTTTTGCTGACAAGAGTAGAATGAACAACTGAAACATTCGCTGTCCTAACCCCACCTTACAAAGGGTGGGGGAGTAACTATTGGGAGCATTCGTTAATGATTGTTTCAATTTTAACACTTGTTGAACCTATGCCAAAGTAGTCGCAGATATAACTATGCAAAGTATTTATCTTCCTACTTTTGGTTTTAAATCATTTCCTAAAATGAAAAGTTGAGTATGGCAGAAAAGTTTAACATACACTACTGTACTTACTTTAGTGTATAAAGTATAATGGCATATGATAAAATTAAAAAAATAAAAAACAAGCAAAATCATCAAACATTTCAGAAATATTACTTCCATGATAATAAGTGTTAAAGAAGTGTGACCAAGGAAGCTTTTTGGTTAAAATGACTAATGTAATTGTGGTTGAAATGTTTAGGAGCAAAAATAACTACTGTAATAACTAATCTGACTATTGTTGAAATGTCTTAAGGCTAATTTGACTAGTGGCTAAAATTGTCTGAAGCCAAAATGACTTGCTCCCACAAGAAGAGGAAATACCAGAATTCTACTAAAATGTCAGGGAAGAAAATTATGAAAATGGTAAAAATACACACTCAGAACCATAACATTACAAAAGACTCAGAAAATATGGAGGTCACACCAAACGATAAATTTACCAATTAACCATTTTAAAATTCCAGTCTATCTGTAACCTTGCATCTTTAAATCCTAAAATGGCAACCACAAAATGTGAAACATTTGTAATCTCATATTAACACATTGTTTCATCCTCTGCTTTCCATGCAACATTTTATTTACTTCTACATGAAATACTGCAATCACATACCCATATACATGACTGATGTTGTTTGGATTTAAAAGATAATCTTTATATACTGCATCTGGATATTCAGCCTGACACCTTTCACGATAGCCCCATGTTTCAACAGGAGTTTTATCACCAAAGTCTATCATCAGGCAAGCAGTGGGTGGTAGTACTTCAAAGGATGCTGTGACTATCTTGGTAATATTCTGAAAGAAACCAATGGTCAAGAATTAGGCAAGTGATATTTAAGGCTGAAACAGAAAACAGCTTTACAGGAACCTAAAAGTCGCTAAATACAAAATTATCTAAATACATGTTTTAAAAATGAAAACTTCCTAATTTCATTAATACATGAATACCCAGCTAGGGAAGAGAGAGCACCAATTACTTGCTTAAAACATGCTGTGGAAAAATGTGTGAAACTTCCCATGCTAAAAGTTATTCCTGTCTCTAATTCTCCCAGTTTTACACTCTGACTAGACTAGGGAAGTGTGGTAATAGGAGGGGTCGAATGAAGTCACTCAGCTAAAGTACGAAGTTTTTACTGGTGAAAAAAAAAAATACTATTTTCAAATTCTGTTTGCACACTACACACACTCAGACATCCTTCAACAGTATTAGATACTACTTAAAAGAGAGACAACTAGCCCTTAAGCTTTTATTTTGTTTAGTCAGAGGCCACCATAAGTCTGGTAGGTGGTGACTTCAACTTAAATTAAGTCTTCAGTCACTGTGCAGTTTAGGCACTTCAATATTCCCCTTCTTTCTCTTATATTTAGCAAACTTGATGTCAGTTTTCGTATCATTAGTATATGGAGTTATTGGACCATCTTGGGTGGTACATCTACAACCTTGTGTTAGATGGAGACCATATAACCATTGTTCTAAAACTATAGACTGTGCTGCAGCCTCTGTACTATGACCTTCAGCAGTTAATGATATGAATTCCTTGATATGAAGGCACGTGCACAGTATCATTTAAGTTTCCAAGAAAAAGATAAGAATTCTAGTCAAATTTTAAGTTCTCTCTAAAATCCTTTCTAGGGGTTTCTTTGTCAGTGAAAAACAAACTCTTCCTCCATTAACAGTTCACTGGTTAGTCCTGTTCCTGGCTCTAATCTAGACCATCTATGAACTGCTTCTTTCTAAGCATAACTTTTCCAATCCTAGTGGCAGACTGCATGACGTCATCTTGGCAGGGTTCTTTTAAGCACAGTATATTGTTGACAGAGAGATGGGATACTAAAGAGTGAGAACATCTAGGAAAATTAAGACTGCAATACATATGATTAAATGTCAAAATACTTTTGGCAAATGCTTGAAAGACATGTATTTTTGGTGTTAGGTATATGACTGGCCAAGCAAATACTTTTAATAATTATATATTTCTGAAGTTACTGCAGTATTCACAGAGTCTACGCTTTCTGAAGTAACTATGCAAGTGTGCATATGATCAATTAATGTCTTTCACAATCTCTTAATTTATCATTCTTTTCACTACCTAAATTTTTCTTATTCTTAATACAGTATAAGGAATGTCTCTCTCCATGAAACTAGAGGGATATTAATTAAGAAAAAACTGTTTCTGGCCCAGCAGTCAGAATTATATACCTTGATTATCAGCTGCATCTTGAGAAAAACCAAAATTTTCTACCAAAAAGAAACGGATGAATTTTAAAGCATAAGGTATTCTGGGAAATAATGAAAGAATATGTCAATATCTAACTGAAGGACCAAGTTAAAGAAAAAATGTAAAGATCTGCAATTCGAAGCAACTACCAGTTGTGAAAACAGCATATGTACAGTAATTTTCAAATCATTAAAACTAGGCTTAGGCACCCGGAGAAGCACCCTGCATAGCCACAAATACCAAGGAGTCTTGACAATCACAGGTTGTCTTGGCAAAGGGACAAGCTCATTCAGTGCTATAATTATAATTCAATCAATGTTAATAAATGAGGTGATGGGTGTTGTGAAAAACCATACATTTAAAGTACTGTATTACATTCTCATTGTTTTTAATGAGGGGTATCATTATCCTTATACTGTATTCCTACATATTAACCACAGATTTACCCTGGAAGTGTATCTATTATTGGTTAATATATCACGCCAGTACACTTGAATGGGTTCCCACGCTTCTTATCACAGTAAGCAAATTCCTTCCAAAAACAAACTGGATGTGAATTAATTATCAACAATCTAATGTGTTGTTAAAACCAATCTATTTGCCTATCAAACAGAAGGAATCAGCCTAAGGTAAATACAGTACTGTATTGCCAAATGTATATTTTTTGACGTGGATAAGATGAAGGGAAACTAGCCACCTGCTATTTCCTTTGAGTATGTGATTATAATTAAGAGTGCATATCACAATGGAAATTTTTACTAGCCTGCCTAAGTTTTATCAGCTAATGCACCTTTCCTCATGCAGTATCTTTGCATGGTGGTGGTAGGAGCGCTACCAATGACCTAATAAATATAAGACTGAAATAAAAAAAGTATTGCATGCATTTGAAGTAACTTACATTGCATGAGGGTAATAAAAAAAATAATTACCACTAAAATTCAAGTTAGGCAAAATGGTACACAGGTGGCATAAGGAAGAGAGATATCGTCAAGAAGTGACACAAGCTCAATGAAATTAATGTTGACATGTGGACCCAATGGCACAGTTCTATGTTCCTGAGTGGAGAGTACGTAGTACTTGGATCATCCTAGGACCAACTGACCAGTTTATTTAGGAAAGCCTGCCAAACAAGTGGCACATATATTTCACATTATTAGCAGATTCTTTATTAATAAATACATTAAAAATAGCATTTATTAAAAAGTTCTTATCAAAATGAATACTCTAAGTACAAAACTTACTGGTTTAACAATTTCGCCACTATCTGTTAGTTTGTAGCCAGTAATTTCTGAGATAATTCCAATGGTGATGGGATCTGAAGACACCCAGCCCTGCACTGGGTTATATGCAGAAATGGTGAGGTTGTATTCACCCTCCTGTAAAAGAAGAATTTTCTGATGAAAACATCCGATTAGTACACAAATTAAATTATTCATACAAACATTTTTTACTATATCTGTAAACATGGAGAACTTCCACCAAGGGAAATAACAGCCAATACTGTACAGTATAAGATAAGTACATGGCCTTCATAAAAGTGAAATAACCCAGTGCAGCAGGGTTGAACCATGGATTAACTTCACCGAGGCCCATTTGCAATTTAAGAATGCAGCAGGGTTGATTAACTTCACCAAGGCCAATTTGGAATTTAAGAAAAATAAAAGATCCAAGTTCATGTCTACACAAAAAAATTATTTTTAACCATATGACGACAGATATTGGACATATCAGCTGTACTTTTCAGGCATTGAAGAGTTTGATATGATATTAATAAGATAGCCATACAGATTGTTTTCATGAAGGGTAACGTGCGGATGCTTAGGAACAAAATGAGGTTACAGGATCACAAGAATTCACTGAAAACATTGAATAAGTTAGTGGCAGAATTTATATATGGATAAGTAGGCTAAAACCTCCTTCCTAGTTGAATTCTGCTACGAATGTAATATCACTCGATAATTTAGGCATTTAGATGCGAGACGGTGATAGCTGGATGATGGACATCATGGATTAGAAGACTAAGCACGTTACAGTTAACTAAGTGCAAAGTATTGTTACAAAAAATTCTCAACTTCGGTGATAGCTGGATGATGAACATCATGGATTAGAAGACTAAGCACGTTTCAGTTAACTAAGTGCAAAGTATTGTTACAAAAAATTCTCAACTTCATCTGACCACCTATTCAAACATTCTTGGGACAAAATATAATTCAACTAAATACAATATTAAAAAAAAACACCACTCACCACTGAAAATATGTGAGACAACGTTGTGTTGCTTCCTGGGGCTTCAACAACAATTTCTCCACCTGGATATAAGGCAATTTTCCACTTCTCTGCCTCTCCTGAGGAAAGAGCCAATTTTATAAAACATTTTTAAGAACTTTTAATGACTCCAAGATAGATAAAAACATTATTTTAGGCAGATATACACCTCATTTAGTAGATTTTATTTCTTTTTGGAGCTGTGGTGTTCTTTGTTCTTTAGTTTACTTTCAAACATAAAAAAATAACAAAGGCACCTTCAAGAGTGAAACTGCTGTAAAACATTTGCTGTCTATAAATTTTAACTTAAATATTCAATATATTTTCTAACAAAAGAATATTCACAGTATAGGTGACCCACCAAACAGTATTTCCTCTCACGGTAATTTCTCTCTACCGTACAATACCCTTGCAAAATGTTAGAAGGATTATAGCCAAGTTTCAAAACCAACCCTCCCCCTAAAACAATATTACCAAAACACCCAAATAGTGAAAATGGTAATGTGCCAACATACAATACACAATTATGATCTACATATAATATTTTTTTGTCTAAAAAGAATGTATGACAATATCTTGGACTAACTGTAAAGTACTAGGATATGGGGGTAACAAGACAGAAACATTAAAGAGTGACACCTAGGATGCAATAGATATGACCAAAGAAAAATATACTGTACATGTAAACAACTTTCAGGCGAGAGATGCAATACAAAATCTTGGATGTGCCTAGTACTTCAGTTTAGAAAGTGAAGTTAAATGAAGATAAAAAGGACATAAGAGAGAATAACTGGGTAAATGAAGCAATGCACGGTCGTCCCTCCCCATGTCGAGGTTTCACTGTATCGTGGATTTTTAAATTGTATATACAGTATCTAATTTTATATTGTGGATTTTTTGCTCTACAGTATTGCGGGATTTTGCGGTACACAGTGGACCCCCGACTGTTCTCGGTTTTGGATTTGCGGCTTCACCTATTCCCAGATTTCTCTTTGGAACATATATACAGTACACATTATTCACGGAAAGTGCCTATTCCCTGTATTTTTCATAGAGCAATATTCGCAAATTACTGTACTGTATTTTTATATCAATTACGTGATAAAAACTATTAAAATATTCATGTATACGCATTTTTTGAGGGTTTCTAGTGTTTTGAACTATCAAAATAGGCAGTTATATGCGTTTTTAGAGGGGTTTTAAGTATTCTCTGATTTTAGCGATTCACAGGGGTAATAAAATAATCAATTTCTAGCCTAAAAAATAAAAAACAATAGTATTTATGTGCGTTCTTTGTTCCTTTGTTCCCTTTGTTTTTTACAACCCCAGCTTCTGTAAGCAGATAAACTGCTCATTTTTTCATTGTTTTCCATGATTCAATAAATATTTGATAAATCTGTGTGCTGATCTTGACTTTAATGTAATGCAGTGAATTCAGACCCCTAACCCATAAAATTACCAAAAGAAAAAATATAAAAAATATTAACCAAAACACATTAACAGAATATTAAATCAAAATAAAATATGTAGCACACAGCAGATACACTGCTCACCTTTTCATTGTTTTCCATGATTCAATAAAGATTTGATAAATCTGAGTGCTGATCTTCACTTTACGTAATGCAGTGAATTTGGAATCGAAATAAAATACACAGCATACAGTAGATGAGTACACTAAGACTCGGACATATGGAAAATGCAGCTATGGCTGCTTCCACTTGAGCTAGTTTGCCCACGTGAGATCGTATACGGCGCACTACAGTATTGGGCTGATGGATGGGAGGCAACCAACCAGAGCACTGTATTCTGTATTTTGAGCATCAGTCTCCTACATCTCCCACACAGCAGTACCTCGCCTTGTACATTTCACATCAATGTCTGATCACTGTGTGTAGTGTTGCTCTGCGGTGCTGTGTTTTTGTGAAATTTTTGTAAGATACTGAATTGATTTCAAGCCCTACCATGCTGTCCAAACATTCTGCGCCTTCTAAGGCTTCTGGCACCGAACCCAAGTGCCAGAATGCCAGAGGAAGATGTTTACCATCAAAGAAAAGGTGGAACTCCTCAACATGCTGTAGGCCGCCAATACGGGATCAATGAATCTTCGGTTCGCTACATAAAGATGGACGAAAAGAATATAAGGACGACGGCAGCAGCGTCTCTTAACAAGACTACGAAGAGGGGTGATAACTTCCCGCAATAAGGCCATTGTGAGGGCGGAGTCTACATTGGCCCTGTGGATCAGTGACTGCAGGAAGAATATCTCGCTGGATACCAACACCACTGACATGCAGGCCAAGAAACTTTACAAAACCTTTGCTGAAAGAGGTGTCGTTTGCGATGGTGACGAGGAGGAAGAGGACGACAACGACAACGCAGAAGCAGGACCATCAAGTGCTTCTCCCACCAGACCAACCACATTCTGTGCCAGCAAGGGCTGGTTTTACAAGTTTCAGAAATTATGTGACTTAAGAGCATTTCTCTGCAGATAAAGCAGGAGCCAAGGAGTACTGTATGTGAACAACACATTCAAAACCATTATCGAGTAAGGGGGTTATAAGCCTGAACAAGTTTTTAATATGGATGAAACAGGCTTATTCTGGAAGAGAATGCCGTCTCACACTTTTATTATGAAGGACGAAGCCAAAACCCCTGGATTTAAGGCCCAAAAAGATTGTGTAACATTGATTATGTGTGGGAATGCTGCAGACTTTATTATAAAGCCAGGGCTTATTTATAAGTCAAAAACCCAAGGGTCCTAAAAAACAAGAATAAGAATGTGTTGCCTGTGTACTGGATGCACAACCCCAAGGCCTGGATCACGAAATTCCTCACATCTGATTGATTCTACCAGTGCTTTATCATGGAGGTCAAGCTTTATCTGGCAGAGAAAAGCCTTGAATTCAAAGTGCTTCTGTTCATGGACAATGCTGGAGGCCACACTTTCAATCGTTTCATGATGACATGCAGATAGAGTTTTTGCTGCTGAAATCTGCTGATTCAGCCTATGGATAAGAGTTATTTGCGCTTTTAAGGCTCTCCATACACGAAATGCCCTGCAAAACCTAGTTGAAGCTATGGACTCGGACGAAGACTTCTCGTTAAAGGCATACTGGCGTAACTACACCATTGCATAATGTCTCCTAAATATTCAGAGGGCCATAAAGGAGATGAAGAGTGAAACTAGAAATTCCAGCTGGAAAAACTTATGGCCAGAAATGGTCCACTATTACAAGGGATTTTCTCCTGATGAAGTACACCACTCTGTGGTAGATAAGGCCATGAAGCTGGTAAAACTACTGGGAGGAGATGCCTTCAGTGATATGACTCTTGATGATGTTAATGACCTGATCGATGCCCACTCACAACCGTGGATGGATGAAGACCTGACAGAGATGACGAAGTCAGCAAGAGAAGAAGAAGCAGAGGAACACGAGGAACTAGGGGTTGAAGAAGAGGAGGAGGTTGGCCTAACACTCGATCGCCTCGCAATCAAGGTCAGAATGGCCAAAGAACTTGAGCGAGTAGCTCAAGAAAGGGACCCCCAAATACTTCATTTGTTGCAGTTCTCCTATACAATCGAGGGTGGCACGTCAGTTTATAAAAACCTTCTCGTCCAGAAGAAAAAGCAGCCCAAGCAATTCCCAGTAACTATGTTCCTCACTCAGAAGAAGACACCAGTTACGCCTATGCCTTTAGTGAAAACAGAAGTTACAGACGAGGGCAAAGATACTGCACCACTTGATGAAGCGCCTGATGAAGTGGCACCTTCAGAAGAGCTGTAATGCTCTTCTTGGCTGTGCAGTACATTCATCTCATCATCATCATCTCCATCATCATCAGTACTGCACAGGTAATTCATCATCATCTTCATCATTCAAGTTGTAGTAACTCAATGGTGAGCACCCATACAGAATTTTATGTTGTTAAAATTACGTAGGTTTAAGAGTGCAGAAAGTGTTTAAGAGCACAGGAAGTGCTTATAAGAGTGTGGGAAAGGTTTATAAAGCCTTAAAATATATATAAATAATAGAATAAATATCAGGTCACTACTTCACAGATTTACACCTATTGCAGGAGGTATTGGAACCTAACCCCAGCGATAGACGAGGGACGACTGTATACACAAGAGTGGCAATGGCTGTAACAGCCCAAAAAATCATTCATGAAATATCCATGACTGAACAGAAAATGAGGAAATTACCTGTCAAAAAGGAGGGATGGGTTAATAAGATGGGTCAATAACATCAATAGAAAGATAATGTTGGGAAGGGCAATTTTTTGGGAGATCATAAATAAGAGATAAGATAATTTGAATGATATATCAAGCTGAAGAAGACCTGAATTTACTTATGAATGAAATCACAGTTTTGGAAGTGGAATAAAAAATAAACTTAGATGGGAAACATTACATTATGGTGGGATCACTGCGGAGATGATTTTAGTCAAAACTGAAATGACACCTCACATACTAAATAGCAGAGTATGGAATGAGGACAAAGCCTAATAATTTGGGGATAGAAGTCACAGCAAAGTTACCACACAAAGGTAACCTGATTGCATGTGGTTGACACAGAGGCATTGAAATGAAAATTTTTAATATGCTTTTTCTCAATAAGATGGAGAAAGAAACGAATAAAAAACATAAAGAGAGAAACAAGCCATTTTTTGTAAGGGCAGGAGTTACCCGGAATAAAATATTTGTAATAAGACATATTACCCAGCAGTGTATGAAATTTAAAAATTCAGACATACTGTTCAGCAGTGCATGACATTTGAAATTCCTTTCTGATGGATTCTGCTGATTATGAGAGGGTATTCACAGTATCCACAAACCAATTTTACTGAAGTTCTTGTGTTACTATGGCATTACTGTGAAATTTGTAAAACTAACTGAAATGGCCCATGTACGAAGTAGATTCAAAGTAAATACTAAAGGGTACTTGTCCAGTGAATTTTCAGTAAAAAATGGAAGATTATCGCCCATCTGTTGTTTGTCCTTTTCATAGATTTTATTAAAAAAATTGACTTGAGGGAAGAGAGGGTTTAGACCTGAACAATGACAGAAAACTGACACACTCAGAATGTGCAGATGATGCTGTTTAGTATTATTTTTTCAATCTAATTTACTTAGATGGAAGCATCAAATATTTAAAAGAATGAGATAGAAAAGAACTTATGAATAATGAAATATAACTTTCATTCTTATTTTACTCAAATCAAATCATCACATATAATTTCATATTTGTCAATATAAAGTGCTTTAGATGGAAATTTATGCTAAGCCAGTGTTAAGGCAACGAATGCAATAGCTATAATAAATGCTGTCTAATGTTAACAGTTTTATAATTTCCAGTAATGTATTACCACTGAGAGCATAAACGCAATTCTTAACGTTACTGGCAGGTAAGGACATTTATTTCTGAAGTCTTAAGTAGGGAATTCTTAAATTTCAAAATTAATAAACAAAGTAACAATTGGAACAACTTACCAGTTAAAGTAGAAGGTGTGAAGACAACAGTCTCATTGGACATGTACAAGTTCCCAGCATTTCCCAATCCTGGTTTTATTACACCCTTATCAATCCATTTTATGTCAGTTGTGACCCCTGTAATGGGCTTTTTAACCTCTATCTGAAAAGGATCAAAATTTATTTGCAAATAATATATCATACTGTACATCTTTGTTAGTATTAAAATTCATCAAACCATCAACAATAATGTCTTTTTGGATTCCAAAACATCCACTTTTATATTTCACTTGGAGTTTGTAAACAAATAAGTAACTTTTATAATTTGACTGTCACTTCAAAACTTTCCCCACAATGACCCTTTCTCAGTATGCTGATAACTGTAACCAGCATAAAAAAAAAAAAAAAAATATATATATATATATATATATATATATATATATATATATATATATATATATATATATATATATATATATATATATATATATATGTATATATATATATATATATATATATATATATATATATATATATATATATATCTATATATATATATATATATATATATATATATATATATATATATATATATATATATATATATATATATATATATATATATATATATATATATATATATATATATATATTATATATTATCCTGACCGATTGTCGACTATTTCCCATTCACCTGTGGTAATGTGTGATATACTGTACTGTATATGTATATGTATACACACACACACACATATATATATATGTACAGTAGAACCTCAGTCCTCGACGCTAATTTGTTCCAGAAGAAGTGACGAGATTCGATTTTGTCGAATTCTGAGTTAAATTCTCCCATTAAAAATTACTGAAAATGGATTAATCCATTCCTGACCACCAGTCATTACCCCAACCTTGCCTTTTATACAAAACTTTACACAAATTACGATTAAATAAGTTCAGAGTTGAATAACTTACCGTATCAAAGCACTTTTACATTTTTAAATGCATACTGTATCAAAAAATTGGCCTATGACCAATGCGGCCGTATTACCGATGATAGACCAAGCGCCATAGGCTAGGCTAGGTAGCCTATAGGCACTACCAAAGAATGTACTGTAACGGGTACCCATGAAAACTGTTGTTAATAATGATAACATTGAAAAACAAGCCAGATTATCACATTAAATTAATAATACAGTATTTATAAGCCGAATTACTGTATGTCTGTTATCATAAAACTAAGAAAAATTTCCTAAATTACGTCGGAACTCAGCAGCTTGTGGCAGATGTAAACAAACCACAGCGCCACCCTGGTGGTGTATCGCGGTACTAATTACATAAACATTCAATATTTATGGTAAATTTCATACAGAGTCTACTGGAATAGTGTACAAAATCACTGTAAAACATCTTTCAGTAAATATTAACTGAAAGTTATATATAAAACCTTGACTTACAAGTGCACCAATGAATGAGATTTCCAATATATGAGCTGTCCCACGAGGGATTTTTTGCTTTAAAAAGTGAGCCAAGATTTGAGCTACAAGCCAGTGAGCCTGAGAGAGCCATCTCCTAATGCATCTGCCATTGCCAGCACCAAGATGCCTAGCCGAACTGTCTCGTCCAGTTCACGTGGTTACGTTGCCATGCAAGCATCTCCACAGCATCTCGTAGCATTTCTTGCTGTGCCCTGTATTTTGGAACATTTCTTAGTTTTCACCATGGGTTCCAAGAAAGTGAATATTAAACTGTGTTGAGAAGAAGAAAGGGCCGATTACCTTGGTTATGAAGCGTGATATCATACAAAAACACAATCAAGGTGTGCACGTTATGGGCTTGGCAAGGACCGGACTACTTCTACGATCTGTACGATCTTGAAGCAGGAGTCGATAAAGGCTATAACACCAGCCAAGAGATGGAGAAGTTGTTGGTGTGGCTGAATGAGAAGCAGCTTGCAGGAGATACTGTGAGAAGGCATGTGACTTCTACACGGATTTGGCGTGTACGATGCTGGGAACATCGACGGACGAGGCATCAGAAATCATTCAAAGCCAGTTGGGGGTGGTTTGATAATTTTAAAAAGTGGACTGGCATTCACTCTGTTATCAGGCATGGTGAGGCAGCAAGCTCCAATGTGAAGGCAGCTGAAGAGTTTGTTAAGAGGTTTGCCGAACTGATAGAAGCAGAAGGATATGTTGCCCAGCAAATTTTCAACTGTGACAAGACAGGGCTCTTCTGGAAAAAGATGCTGAGGAGGACCTATCTAACGGCAGAGAAGAGCTTGCCAGGCCACAAACCAATGAAGGACAGGATAACCCTTGTGCTGTGCATGAATGCTTGTGGCGACTGCAAAGTTAAGCCGCTACTTGTATATCACTCAGAAACCCCCAGGGCCTTGAAGTCCCACAAGATAACCAAAGAAAATCTGCAGGTTATGTGGAGGGCAAACTCAAAAGGCATGGGTCACCAGGGATATCTTCATCCAGTACGTAAACATGGTCATCGGTCCTACCATCAAGATTACCTCACCTCAAATAACTCACCCCTGAAACCCCTTCTTGTCCTCGACAATGCTCCCATGCACCCACCAACCCAACAGATGACATCTACGGAGAATTCAAGTTTATCAAGGTCCACTTCCTTCCACCCAACACCAGCCCTATCCTGTAGCCCATGGACCAGCAGGTTATTTCAAATTTCAAAAAGGTCTCCACCTAGCACCTGTTAAAGCGATGTTTTGAGGTTACGGAGGCCAAAAACCTCACCCTTCGAGAGTTCTGGAAGGATCACTACAATATCATGACCTGCCTCAAAATTATTGACATGGCCTGGCAGGGTGTTACAAGGACCTTAAACTCTGCATGGATGTAGCTGTGGCCTAAGGTTGTGACTGAATGTGGATTTTGAAGGGTTTGAACCTGAAGAGCTAGCGGTGGAGAATATTGTGCCCCTCAGAAAGTCCACAGGCCTGGAAGTAGATGAAGACGTCGACGTCCTCGTCAACGAGCACAACGAGGAACTGACATGGAGGAATTAAAGGAACTACATCAGCAGCAGTGTAAGGAGGCTTTGCAGGTTTTGGAGGAGGGGGACAAGGAGGAGCAAGTGTCGGCAGAGGTTGCTACAAATGAGATTAAAGAAGTGTTGGGAATGTGGGAGAAAACTGTAGTGTTTACTTTAAAGAAACAACCAGAAAAAGTTGCAACCGGTCGTGTGTCCGAGCGAAACTTGCCTAGCTCATTTTTGAAAAATTTTGGAAGAAAAGAAGAAACAAACCTTGGACAGGTTTTTAGTGAAATGCCCTTCATGTGAAAGTGGGGAAAGTGTGGTGGAGAAGGCAAAAGTCAGTGAAAAAGAAGATTAAAAATATAAAAAATAGCAATTACGTTCAGCGATAAAGAGTAGCATATGTAGCGTGTAAGTTAAATTCAGCAATTCAGCATTGTGTAGCAAATAAGCTAAGTTACAGATAGAGCAAGACATAAAAAAACTTCATCCACCAATTCCCTCCCTCCCAGCACCACCCTCCATACCCAGTGAGACACTCTAGCCAGCTCATCTCACTGTACCCTTGATTATTCATAAGGGAGAACGGGAAGATCTACATAACTTCCTAGAAAACATAAATAAACTATACAAACACATCAAGTTCATAATAGAAGAGAAGGGAGAAATTCCTTTTTTGGATGTCATGGTAGAGAGGGAAGGGGAAAATTTAAAATTCACGGTATACAAGAAGACACACACCAATTCATACATACATATGTTCTCCAGTCATAGGAAAGAAATAAAAATAGGAGTAATGATGGGGTTGGCCATTAGGACTTATAGGATTTGCAGTCCCAAATTCTTAGATGAAGAGCAGGAACACCTGAGGGAGAGTTTTAGGAGATTAGGATACCCTAAGTATTGGTGGGAGCAGGCAGAAAACGAATTGATGTTTCCTGTCAGTCCTGATAGTGGGCAGAACCCTGTCACCTACATTAGCGATGGTGGTACCACTGCGAAATTATAATTTTTGGTCTGCCGTGGTAGGAAGCTGTTAGCTATGTAATTGCTTGGTAAGGCACTTATATAAAATTTTCTATTATAATGTATATCTTCTAATGTTTCAAAATTTATTGTTATTTCAAAATTTATTGTTATTAATTCTACACAATTTTTTTTTGCGCAGAAGTATTCATCTAAATTTTTATCACTACAGTACTTACTTTTGCTACTCATCTAAATTTTTATCACTACAGTACTTACTTTTGCAAAGTTTTCTCCAATTACATTACTTATTTCTTTTGGATCATGTCAAGTCCCAAGTCGAAGGGGTTTTAGTGGTACAAGCACACATTGATAAAAAAGGAAAATATCAAAAGGCATATAACTTGGCATGTCCAGAATTATTCCTTTGCCCTTTCCATACACCTTCAAAGGTATAAAGAAGAACGTCAATGGCGCTTAATAAATCACTAGGGATAATTTAGCTGATAGTAACTATTAAGTACTAGAAATTACCAAATCAACACTCCCATTACCAATCTGGCCCCCATGAGTGTCCAGTAATTTGCCAAGAGATAATCCCACCTATACCATGACCATATCCTGACTTGTGAAATGCATGGTAAGAAAGTTTACAATATATGTTGGAGTTAGGACTAAGTTCACCCCACAAAAACTCTACAATACTAAATTTTACATGTAATAGCTCTTCGGTGAGCTAATCTGAGGTGCCAAAGATATATGGTACATAGTTTATCACTGACTTTGATTTCAAAATGTTTTGGACTAAACTGCTTAGTTCTCAAGCACTCATCCCTCTTGCCTCTTGGCACTACATTATTCACTATTTTCCCCCACACTCATTTGGGTATACAGTAAGGGCAACTTCTAATATTATTTTTTATCATCAAAATATAAAGGAAATGGGGAAGATCTTATGGTAAGAAAAGTAGTCAAATTCTGATGTGATCCACACTGCTAAGTAAGACATTCATTGTAAATCCATTTAGAAGTGTAAGGATAAATAGAAAAGTAACAATTCTGTGTAATTTAGAGGCATAAAATCTGAAGCTGTATGAGTTCCATACCATAAACAATCAGAAATGTTACCACATTTATGAGAAAAGAAACACAAATGTAAATGTAATCATTTGGTCACTCTTACCTGTGTAGTAAATGTTGTGTTAGATACCTCATTAACTAAGGTAAAGGTCACAGAATGATTTCCAGCAGTCATGATGGTAACATTGAAAGCTAGTCTTAATGGAACAGCAGCACCCCCACCAGTTTTAGTTCCAAAATCTAGATGCCGAAGAGCTGTTAAAAAAATACTTTTAATGTAAACATTTGCCTGGAATCAGCAACCTAATAAAATTCATCCTGAATTCTTTAGTTGATTAACTATACAACGTACAATATAGCTGAATGACTGCAGACGTTCAATGATAGTATACTATCATAACAAAATATCAAACCTTGAAGGCCCATTTTTTTGTGAACTCAATACATAGTAACTATAGTTGTGACATGACTGTACCATCTCTTCAGCCTGCAAGTTCAGCTTATTTTACTCCTTAATAAATAAACCTTCATTTTGAACCTTTGATAACAACGATAAGACTGCAACTCAAGATCGTACTTACTAAAGTTAATATGAAAATGTTATAGCTTTAGTCAAACATCTAAAATAACTTTTTTGATAGTTTAGCAAGTGTTTGTCCTCCAAGGAGTTACCCTTATGGTCCTGCCAGGGGCTCCATAAGACAGAACAACCAATATCTAAGAATTTGTTCATAGCTGGTCTTAGCTAGAACACTGCCTGTTGACACAGTGACAGAGTATAGTGGAATCAAGGCAGTAAAACATTTTTCTTAGCCTTCCACTTAATCTTCTCACACTAGATGTGACAACAGTGCATAAGTTGGTCATATTCATCATTACTCTTAGGTCTGCCATGGAAAAAACATTCATCTAGTGTGCTCCTGAATAACCAATTTACTGTATTCATAGAGCCTTATCAACAAGTTGTTGCAGGTATTTGCTGAGGTCCTTAATTTTCAGTATTTAGGCATAACTGTCATATCTGCTAGCTGGTAATCCCTCAAGGTGGGATTCTGGATGAGGCTACTAGGTTATATCATGCATTCTGCACTTCCTTTATGCTGGGACTTATCTTTTTAAATCACAATTATTAGGAATTCTGTTATTTACAATCATTAGTCAATTGTTTTTTCCATTTTACACAGATAATTTCAGTTTTCTATGTAAAGGAACCATGTTACAGCCTAACATTACTACCCCGTGAGGAGGCGACAGCCTCGACTTGCAGTCCCTCAGCGTGCTTAACCCTTAAACGCCTACTGGACGTATCATACGTCGACTAAAATTGTCTGTTGGGTGCCAAGTGGATGTACCGTACGTCGACTACAAAAAATTTCAACCTTCAGTCAAGTCTGACTCGACCGAAATGGTCGAAAAATGCAATTGTAAGCTAAAACTCTTACATTCCAGTAATATTCAGTCATGTACCTTCATTTTGCAACAAACTGGAAGTCTCTAGCACAATATTTCGATTTATGGTGAATTTTTGAAAAAACTTTTTTCTTACGCCCGCGCGGTAACTCAGCCGAAAATTTCATAAATTCTTTCGTCATTTTGTCGTAATTTTTGCACTGTTCTATATTAGCCGTTACATACTGTTCTATATTAGCCGTTACATAAAGTTTTACATGTGAAAATGTTAGCAATTTCATGTACAATACAGCAAAATACAACCCATGGTTGTAGCTTTTATCAGTTTGGAAATATTTTCATATAAACCATGATAACTGCCAAAATTTCAACCTTCAGTCAACTTTGACTCGACCGAAATGGTCAAAAAACGCAATTGTAAGCTAAAACTCTTACATTCTAGTAATATTCAATCATTTACCTTCATTTTGCAACCAATTGGAAGTCTCTAGCACAATATTTTGATTTATGGTGAATTTTTGAAAAAAACTTTTTCCTTACATCCGCGCCAGAAATTCTTTCGTCACGTTGTCATAATGTTTGCACTGTTTTATATTAGTCATTACATAATGTTTTATATATGGAAATGTGTGCAATTTCATGTAGAATACAACAGAAAATAACTCATGGTTGTAGCTTTTATCAGTTTTGAAATATTTTCATATAAATCACGATAACTGCCAAAATTTCAACCTTCGGTCAACTTTAACTCGACCGAAATGGTAAAAAAACGCAATTATAAGCTAAAACTCTTACATTCTAGTAATATTCAATCATGTACCTTCATTTTGCAACAAACTGGAAGTCTCTAGCACAATATTTCGATTTATGGTGAATTTCTGAAAAAAAATTTTTTCCTTACATCTGCGCTGCTGTAACTCGGCCAACATCTCAGAAATTCTTTCGTCATGTTGTCGTAATGTTTGCATCATTTTACATTAGTCGTTACATAAACTTTTATATATATGAAAATGTGCGCAATTTCATGTAGAATACAACAGAAAATAGCTCATGGTTGTAGCTTTTATCAGTTTTGAAATATTTTCACATAAATCACGATAACTGCCAAAATTTCAACCTTCGGTCAATTTTAACTCGATCGAAATGGTAAAAAAACGCAATTGTAAGCTAAAACTCTTACATTCTAGTAATATTCAATCGTTTACCTTCATTTTGCAATAAATTGGAAGTCTCTTGCACAATATTTCGATTTATGGTGAATTTCTGAAAAAATTTTCCTTACGTCTGCGCGGTAACTCGGCTGAACATCTCAGAAATTCTTTCGTCTCGTTGTTGTAACATTTGCACCATTTTATATTAGTCGTTACATAAAGTTTTATATATGAAAATGTGCGCAATTTCATGTACAATACAACAAAAAATAATTCATGGTTGTAGCTTTTATCAGTTTTGAAATATTTTCATATAAATCACGATAAATAGAAAATATTCGACTTTTGGTCAACTTTAACTCGACCTAAATGGTCGAAAACTGCAATTGTAAGCTAAAACACTTACAGTCTAGTAATATTCAATCAATTAGCTTCATTTTTCAACAAACGGAAGTCTCTAGCACAATATTTCGATTTATGGTGAATTTTAAAAAACATTTTTACGTCCGGGCGTTACGAATTCATGCATCATTTCGTGATAATATTTTCTCTGTGTTGCTTTGATCGTTTTAAAAATTTGTTATATACCAAAATCATCGCAATTTAGTGTACAATACAACTAAAAAAAATTAACTCATTAGCTTTAGCCGTTTTGCTTACAGCGTGATTTGTATACAATTATATACGAGTTTTTTTTTTCGCTGTCATATATTCCAATATTTATATATGATAATGATATTTTTTTCATTTCTGATGGTTGCATACTAAACTTCAGGCAATGACAAAAAAAAATGAGCCAAAAATGAACTTTTAATCTTAAAAACTAAGCGTGCAGTGATTTTTTGAAAAAAACTTTTTTTCCGCTTCGGCGCTAACTTACCGAACGCCGCAGGCATACGGGAGACGTTTTTGTAAATAGGGCTTCGGCGTTAAAGGGTTAACTTCAAGGATTAGTTTAAACCAAGTGCCTTTTCATTAACAATTTAGAAATATCTTAAGACAGTTTTATAATACAACAATCCCCCAAGTAAACTTTAATACTGGTGTCTTTTCATATTATACATGATAGAAAATGTATTCAGGCAGACCTACTTTTAGTATGCATTACTCTGCTGGACAGTGACTAACAACCTCCTAGCACGAGGTAGCATATACGTTCCAGTTATGGTTATTGTTCTCAAAATTATAATTTTAATGATATTAGTTACCTGTGTAAAAGTAAAAGCCAAAATTCTGTAGAAGTTAATGACAATGAAGAATACTACTACTCAATATAACTATACAGGTGGTACCTGAAAGTCAATTTGCTAGGCAAATTTCAACTGCCAGCAGACACTCCACACTAATGGAATATTAGTCAGGTAGTCAAATAAACTACAGTAACACCCAGTGTCGCTTATATATGTGGTATTTTAATTTAATTTTGTTTGGCTAGCTTTCATAATTTACTTGCATTAAGCTGGCTTTCATTATGAAATATGCTAGCCTACAAATATCAGAATCCTGTAACTCAAAACTGCAATAACTGTGTCAATGATGATTTAAAATATGGTACCATCCAATATAGTTTATACAGGTGGTACTTTAATTCTGACTAGCTAGGCTGACTTTCATTGTAAAAGTGTACAAGCATGGAAATTCTCCAGTAAATTTTGAAAATATCAATTGCAACAATACTGATAGTTGTCATAATTGAAGATATAGTACCACTCAATACAAGTTTATATATGTGGTATCTTCAATGAGATTTAATAGGTTATCTCTTAACAGAATGTCATAGCCTAAAAAGTTTTGTTATTATTGCAAAACCTCTATATTCATGCATATCAGTCAATACTGTGTTTGGCGGTTAATCATATGTTGAGTTGATCACTTAGATCCTTCTGGAGTAACATGACTGACGGAGGTGCAAACTTTCAGTTTCTACAGTTCTGACTGGTTCTAACACCAAAACAAGTTTGAACTTTTGTCCTGGGTGGTAGCTATTTTAGCTGAAAAACATATTATAAAAGGAAAATCCTCTTTTCCAATACGTGACTGCAGTGAAAATGTCCAGCCCAATGTTGTCCAGAAGTTGTCATCACCTGTCAACATCAAATGTCATCGATTCGTGGCCTCATTAGATCCACAATGAAAACGCCTTCCTGTTACAACAAGAGCCACGTGGCCCCGATGAAATGTCTTTGTGAGTTGCACCATGTTGGAGCAAAACTTTGTCATGTACGTATTTCTTCGTATGGGTTCTACAGTAGATGCTTCTTGTATGGCGTGATTGAATGGCTGTTTTGAAGAGCTTATCAGTGTGCAGAAATTAAAAAATCTCCTAATATGGGATGATGATTGTCTGTGGTGTCATCATTAGCCCTGTCCATATAGGGGTATATAAGCTTCCACAAAATTGATCACTGAAAAGGCAAATAGCAGAAACAGAGGTCGGACAGGCAATGTACCGACACCAGGTGAAGAGTCCCCCCCCCCCGCCTCAAACGGCTTGGTCTCCTATCTCCAGCATTTTTTGTCATACCTGTGATGAGGAGAAGAAGGTAGCCGTTCCTGCCTGTGACGAGGAGAAGCAGCCAGCCCTTCCTGCCCTCCATCTGCAAAATCTCTGGATCCTGGGAGAAACAACATTGGCTGTCCCACCCTGAAGCCACCCTTTTTGGGACATTTTCGAGCCCGATGCCATTGTGACAGCATCATCTCTTCAGCTGAAACCCCAGCTGCCCTTCTGTGATGTCTTCAAGCCTGAAGCCCCTGTGCCAACATCATCTCTCCAGCTAAAGCCCCAGCCATGAGGGATAACTCACCAACTCACCAGTTACGTATTAAGATCACTTTACCTTCCAACCTGTTCCCCCATCTGTAACTGCTTTGATTTTAATGTGTCATGTTGAATGAAATCTGAGGGGAAACAACATTTCATTTTCTTTGTAAATAAGGTTGTGAATGCACATGTTGTAGTGTTGTGAGTTTTTCTTTTTACATTCACTTCCCCTATTTCAATTGCTGGTGTTGAATCTTTGCTGTTTAGAAACTGAAAGAAACTGTAACAATTCTTGGAATCGTAACAACTATAACCACCACAAGCCACAAAAATCTGGGACACCAATACCCACAGGTGATATTTGTAAGGATAACCCCTGGTGTGATTCCTTAATGTCCATCCTTTTGCCAGATGGCAAGTACCTCATCAACTAAAGAAAAACAATGTTTGAGATGGAATATGGAATTTCAGGACAGAACTGCTTCCCAACATGTAATCATGCTTGGTCTCTCCTTTAGTAGGAATTTACTTACTGCCTAAGAAGGTCATCCTCCTTGCTAGCAAGGCAAGTAAAACCAGTGGGATGATTTTTTTCCAGTTTAGTGGAAATTATGGTACTTCCACATTCCTGGAGAACCAATACCCACTTTGGATAACGGCAGCTTTCTGCCATTTCACTTCTATGACAATCTGTAATGGCAGCTTTCTGCCATTTCACTTCTATGACAATCTGCGCAGGCAGAACTTTAGAACTTTTCAATTACTGGAAAATATGAGAAAATGGCAGAGATAAAGCCATTTATTTCTGCTACCCCAGTACAGGTGCTATCCTACTTACGATAGGGTTAGATTCCAAAAAACCCATCGTCTGCTGGAAAAAATGTATCTCAAATATAGCCTAACCTACACTAAGATATTCAGTACCATCTATACATGTATGGTAGCCTAGCCTGCACTATCAAGTACAAGTACTGTATACATATACTGTACAGTAATTGTTAAAATCAGCTAATTCTGGAGGTTCATGCAAATTGACTTATAATTCAATACAAAGAGAAACTGAATAACAAACAATAATTAGCTTAGCCTACACTATGGTCTATTGTATACATATTAATATCGTATTATACAACCATCAACAGAACAAATGTGAATCTCTTCTGTGGATCTTTTAAAAAGTTATGTTTACTTCACTGTGTCCAATAATATTTTATGTATATATTCTCATACTGCTTTTGTATTATATGTTGCAATCAGAGTGCTCAATGCCTTGGTTTGGAAATCGATTATGCTGTAAGTTTACTTCACTGTATTAAATTCAGTTCAGAGCACTTTTCTTGGCTCTAGTTAGCGTAAATGAATCTCCAGATACTTCATTCACTGTATATGGGACAAGGTTATTTTTTGTTATACAAAGTGTTTTTAAGTCGAAATATAACTTAAATACGTCTTGTTGTGAAATTAATTTAGCTATTTTTTTAGTTAATAGATGATGTTGGCTATTGAGGGAATATTTGTTTTGTGTAAAAACAACAAGATTCCGTTTGCTATTTTCACTTAATTTCATCATAATACGAGCTTTACGTATTTATCTTTTATCAGCGTGAAAACAGCAGTAATGTGTTCTTTTATGCCCAGTAGTTTTGATTAAAATACTTTTCTCTCCAATTTTATTTACGGTCAGGTTTCACCCATGTTGCCGATGCACGATAATTAATCACTAGCCACTAGAACATTGTTCTCAGCTTCAGCTACAGCTTGCAGCTTAAACTTAGCAGTATATTTCCTTTCTCCAAAGCGAATATGTAAGGGTATGATGTAAAAATGTGAAAAGCTTATAGGTCACAAATTTATGAATTACAATACACAGTAGATGTTTAATTAATAAGTGTGGCAGAAAAACATTCTGAAAAACCTTGAAAGGATGCTTGGCTGTTATCTGACTCGTTTCCTAATTAAGTAAAACTGCTACAACAGGTATTCTCACCATGTGGGAACTCACCACATGACTTCGTGAGTTTGTTCACAGGAAATGTCCAGGTTCCAGTGTAGGCGTGTGTATGTGCGTTTCTTTTGGGCAGAATCCCAGGGTGTGAAGGGATTAGTTATGAGAAAAATTATCATCTGAAGACCAACACTGAACATTATTAAAAGTCTCCAGTAAAGGCTCTGTGGTTTGAGACCTATTGATTAAGACTGTGAACATTGCTGTTTGGAGGTAGGAACCACATTTGATTTCCCAAACTGTAGATTGCTTTTTTGATTTATTATATTGTGTACTTTATAAGTAACATGGGAGGAATTCCCATATCTTTATTTTAAAGCATTTTGTTTAATAAGGGATTTATTTGACTTCTTCAGATGTTTCACGGAGAAAGAGGTTAAATATGTACTCACTAGGAATGTTTTGGACTTTGACTTATTTTCACCTATTTTATTTTATTTCATCTCTTATTTCTTGCAATCTAGTTATGTTAGATTTTGTCAAATAAATTATTTTGGGTAAATCTTGTTTCACTGCAGAGAGAGAGAGAGAGAGAGAGAGAGAGAGAGAGAGAGAGAGAGCACAAATATTCACTACCAGTAGCCTTTTGATGAAGTCACTATCAAGATACCAATAGATGGGTCTTCTCAACTTTTTAGAAACAGGTAAGCAATGAAATTTCCTCTCGACTGGGTAACAAATGTATCAGTCCTATTCTACTTATCGTCATTTGTAACATAACTATGGTAATTATTTACTACCGTACGGTGGTTGAAATACAAGCAAAACAGCTGTTGTTATCCAATTCAGTTTCTTGTTCGGCTGTTTATGGCTGTACACATTTACACAGGAGTATAACATTACTAACAATACTTTTATAATTCTCTTTTGCTTTTTTAAGTAGATGGGATAAAGAGATGGAGGAGAAGTTGGTCAATTGTAATTTGGTCTCTCTCGCTGCCTGACTGTACACTACTGCCTGTGCCCGCGCAAAATTTAAAAATATTCTCTAAATATTGTCGTGTCGGTATTCATTGCTAATGCCATCGCAAAATTGAATTATCGTATGGTGAATTATCGAAACTCAAGCACTACCTGTATTTGACAATTCCACAAAGGAATGGGCAAAACTTGTCCTTCCATTTGAACAAAAAGAAGATCCCATTTAATGTGGCTACCCAGGGGTTTTGTGCTACTATGGGCAAAATCTCAAATGGGACAGCCCTTTAGTTCCATTAAAGGTTCCACCTCCTTTCTATCCTAACCTCGTCCACTATAGTGCAAATGACAACCAGGGAGTTCCCCGAATCTTCTGAGAGTGCTCTGGCTGTAGTTGCACAAACCTTAATGTAGACCCTATGGGAGTACTCTACAATTTTAGAGAGTAATGCCCCATGGCCGAAAAAGAAGCACTGGCAGGCTCCAACATGTTTCGCCCCAGTGTCATCCTGCTGTTGTGTTACATTCCCCCCACCTTGATCTCTTTGGGGATTCTTTTGTTACAAATCTCACTGGATGACCCCTTCAATTGTAGTGCCTACTTTTCTGAAAAAGATGGAACCTGGAAAGCTATATTCCCAAGAGATGCTCTCAACTTACCCCAAACCCAAGAACCCTTGATGCAACCTGGAACCACATAAACCTCCAGTCATCCCTAGGAATTCCTCAGCATCAGAAGAAGGAGCAACAACATCCTTTTTGAGAAATACACAGGCTTGCCTATCATGGAAAAGGAAAAGCAACTGCCACAATAGACACTAAGGGCAAAGAAGAGGTAGAGCTCATTATGACTCACCAGATAGGAGGTCACCTTCTACAGCAGTATATGCAGTGGAAGTTCTCCCCTTGGGGACACAGCATCATCTCCAGTGGGCTGGGTGGCAATGATCCCATTCTGTCCCCTACCCACCCCCACCCCTCACCCCTGAAGAAGTATGTGTAGAAGGCTCTTCTGAAAGGGATCACAAAGAAAGACATGTTCATTTGTCATCATGCACATCTCTTCGGTGTACCTAAGAAAAACTCTTCCAAATGGAGAATGAGCCCTGACCTGTAAAAGCTCAATGAGAGAGAGTTCTACCAGCAACCTACTGAGGCAGCCACTAGAGAAAAATGCTTACAGAACCTGCAACAAGAAAGCAAAAGGTTAAAGTCAAAAGGTTTCCTGATTAACTGGGACAAGTACTCCTGCCTCACACTCAACTGATGTTTTTTGTAGCTGGGATCTCCAAATACACTTCTTGGCTGGTTGTCTCTTACCATCCAGAGGTCACATCAATTTCCTGGAACTGAAGCCTCTCTTCCTAACTCTCAGAAAATGGAAGCTGCCAAAGAAGACATACATCTTGTTGATCCTAAACAACATGACACAGATGGAATTTATCAGAAAGTGCATACTGTCTTTCCTATAGATGGCTTCAATCCATTACACGTGGTCGCTCAATGTGCCAACTGTTCCCTGACAAGGTAGATAGTGTCTCCAACTAAGTGACTGCCAACCTGTTTCCACATCTAGAAGTGGACTAGTTGCTATATGAGAGAACCAGCAACTTCCAATGTACTGTACCTAGACATTCCAGCAATAGCAAGAGATGCATTTCTACAAGACTGGAACACAAGAAGAGCAATCTACTTATTCCCTCCACTGTCCCAGATTTTTGCAGTTGAACAGACTGTTCACCTTCAGAGAAATCACCTACCTAGTGAACTAAATTGGCCCAAAGATCACTGGTATGCTACCTTAAAACACTGTCATCTGTTGATCTACCCCAGACTGTAAGAGGGGAAAGTCATCTACACTTGTATCTTATTAAGCTGACACCTTCATGTATGGATTTTCTAAATCCACACTATACTGTGAAAATCATGCATCAAACATTGCTAGATGTCCAGTACAGAAACTACAGACTTCATCTATCTGGCAATACCACTTTGTATGGCAAATATGCTGGATGACCTTCACACAGAAAGCTGGGTCAACATTGATTCAAAAATTCTAAAATTTGTGTGCTCTACCTGCTTGAAGACATGCACCTTACCACTAACACAATGATAGTGTAGAAGGCTGCTCTGCCACAGCCCATGCTCAAGGGTTTGGCATAGACCCAATACTAAAGTCTTCAGCTCCACCCTGTGGGGTTTTGCACTGCAAAGACCTGCTCCTGTAAGGCTCTTATTCCTTTGTCCTTGGATAATGGTTATCAGTTCTGGTTATTGCCTCAATCAAATGGTCTCAAACAACCACAACCTGTCTGCTCCAGAAGGTAGATTTCTGGACTACCTTTGTGTCAGGAGCCAGGATCAGTGAACTCAGCTCTCCCATATGGAAAATTCATCACCCAAACAACTAGCCACCTTTTGCTGTTGTTCCTTGGGCCATCCTTCCTGACCAAAAATGAGGATCTGCTGAGGAAAATCCTCTATTCTGATCTAATAAAATATTGTGCCTGGTAAGGTCACTTCAGATATCTCCATGTCACAGCTAGCATCCCAGATGGTCCTACTTTTCTTACCCTATTGCTACTTGTCAGAGGGAGTTGTTATCCTGCATCACACCCTGACATATTTAGGTAAGTCACCTAAGAAACATACATGTAACACATACATAGGCTCTTTCTCAATCCTTAATCATTCTGAAGTGAACTCCTGAATAAAAAAAAAAGGTTGGTAATCACTCATGTGACTTTACCATGGACCAGTTTTTTACCTGGGTTTTTGGGGTTCCTTAAACAGGTAGCTATGCCATTTCATCACCTGTACTTTCTTTTACATGCTCTTTTGAGGATGAACAAGCTAAGCTATTAAAAACACATTTTGACATGAGAAAAATCTATTTTTCATGGCTACTGTGAGTCCTCAAACCCACCTGCTTTCCCTGATGAAAAGGCATGGGAATCTGTGGTGGGGGCTTTCTTTCACAAACCTGGCAAGTAGCAGTGAACATAAGCAACTTGTGTACTGTTGCCATATCTGTGTGAGAAGGGTGAATGGAAAGACCATAGGATAGAGCTCTCTTGCTTAACTCTTATCGCTATCAAATCAAAGGCACTGTTCTGGCTAAGACTAACTATGAGAGAATTCTTTGGTATTGGTTGGTCAGCCTTATGGAGTCTCTGTTAAAAAAAATACTGTAAAACATACTTAGGTGAGCATATGACTACTTTTTAATATCTTCTGTATAATGATTTGCACGAACACAAATGTTTGAAATATAATGTGTACCAGTTAAAATGAAAGACCTATATAACATAAGTCCACAAACTCAAGACTCTTGTAAGAGTTAACATTCATGGCATATCCAACAGTCCTAACCTTATACTACACCACCTTCATTCTGCTCTAGAAAATATTTATTTCAGCCCCTGGCACTAAAACTATATTGAAAGTTCTGTAGCCTGAAATACTTACGAATGAGAGTGCCACCAGAGTAAGTTGCAGTAAGATTTGCCGACCACGGTGGATTAGGGGCTGAAGGAAACTGGATCACCACTTCAAAACCATTTGTCCATGATAAGCAAAGGCAAGTTCCAGTGGCATTCCATGTATTTGTAACAACTGGCACAACATGAATCAAAGTAGCAATCCCCACCTGGCAATTGTATAATTATTAAGGACCCATACTTCTCACGAGGGCTTTTGGAACAGGCCACGAGAAAACATCTACATTTCACAAGATAATAGGAAACACCGAAAACACGCATGATATACAATGTGGGTGGTCATAATGTACCACTTATTATAGATATAAAAAGTCTATACAGAAGCATGATATTTCTGCCTTGGTAATTAAATAACATATTTCTATGAAGTGAATGATACAATAAATAATCAATATGGGCTCCAAAGGTGAGAATTGAGAAAATATCATATGCTCAATGTTTACATCACACATACAATGAATAAATGACAGAAGAACATACTTAGGTCATCAGAAGTTTGAACAATACCCATACTTGAAAATAGTTTCTCTTGAAACATGAAACATCAAGAAACCTAATCAAAGTCAACATACAGGAAAGTTACAGAAAGTGTGCTTTGTCTGTAAAATATGCTAGCTGTTAAAAAGACAGAAAAAGAAGAAAATAGTTATACAGTACTTAAAATATAAAATAAAAAATGACATATTAATACGTACAAAATGAACTGACTTTCACATATGAAAATTCAATATACTTAAACTTAAAACAAATGGAAATTTCTTCACTTTAATGAATTTGCTCTTTGCTACAGACAATAAAAATATTTTATTTTTGCACTAAAGTGCATTATGCAAGGTTTTATTATAGCTGACACGAGTAACTCGTCTAAAAGCCAATTATTAATAAAGAATCGTATGAACATTTAGTGGCTAAACCTTGTAGACCATGAGACACAAACTTAAGTCCAGGGGTAACTCTTGGATTTTAATTTAATCTGGCTTACAAAATGCATACTACTGATGTCCTTTGTAATTACACATTTTAAGGTCTACTTTGGGTTATAAGAAAAATAAATACTTGCATGTAAAACAATAACAGATGTACTAGTACAGGCAATCCCCAGTTATTGGCGGCCTCAGTTATCAGCGATCCAGTTCTTCGGTGCTTCTCTAGCGATGATGATAACTAGATTTTCAGTGCCGATCTCCGCTTATCAGCGCTGTTATCATCGATTTTCGGTTATCGTCATGCTGTCGGGAACGGAACCCCGGCCGATAATTGGGGACTGCCTGTACATACTTTATTTATAAATTTAAATAAATGATGAATTTGATATTAGAATACAGAATTCTAAGATATACTTAGCATTTAAATTCAAAGTGCATGAAACTAAAAATAAATTTAAATCTTACCCAGTTTAATGCATTGGTCGCATTCCCAGTAACATTATAATCTCCAGTTGCATTGTATAGTACAGGCACATTCCACACATAATTTGTTGCATCTGCAAAAAATATGGTAGCAATGAAGTTCTCATCAGCTTTAAGTTAAATTCAAAAATACCCACAATAATTAAGAAATGATAAACTGTTTTAGAGAAACTCTGTGAGAACTAATCTGACTCTAAAACATCATTAGCATGGCAAAATACTGTAATACAAAGCACATAACAGTTGAGTGAGTGAGGCACGCAACCAGTGAAAGACAATCCCTTGTTCACTCTCAAACTCTCCAATAATCATATATGAACCTGCATCACAAGTTGGAGTCTAAAACAAATAGAGAGGACAAGAAGGGGACCTTCTTTTTGAAAAGTATTTGGCACAGTATTTATGATTACAAAAATTCCAAATATCTTACCTACTCCTATGCAGGTAAAAATTACTGCTTTAAAATCGACCTAAATGCACACTGGGGACCTATTCATAGGTACAGAAATTTCTATTCTTACTCCTCCTTACAGGAAAATTAACTTTATGTTCCAGGGGTCAGAACACATCACATCTATACCTGTATATTTGTAATTTTTTTATTGTATGAGGTATTTTGAATACATTATATTAACTTTCAAGCTAGTTTTCTTTGAATTTTGAAGCAGGCTATGTTCAAACTGTATTTTTAGCAAGTAAAGAAAACCAACAATTTTAGGCTAGGAACAAAGCCTTGGCATTAACAAAAGTGTAAACGCATATGCGAATATTTTCTAGTAAACCTTTATCTTTGAAGTGGTTAAGAAATATAAAACAACCTTGTCTATTAAGAAAATAGAAATATTCTTACTACAAATTAGAAATTAATATTTTCAAGATTATTTCCTTGTCTCTACACACTGTAGACCAATGTTCCAGCTGGTTCATGTTGAAGCCACTCCAGTGGTTACATTACACTGGCCCTGCCCACCCATATATAAGTGGATGCATTTTAGCTACAGTAATAGTTTCATAAATATTTATCTTTTCAGCACTGAGGCCCAAAAATAATCAGATAGGCATATTTAAAGTTTATACTTACCACGCAAGCAAAATCAGTGTTATGAAAATTTAAACAAAACTTTATTTTAACATTTGAACCTAGGTTTGCTGAATTTTTTTGTCAAACTCATTGGTGCTGGATGAATGAAAGTTTTGGAAATGTTTTGTTGGTGTTATTCCAAAATTTGGCTATACATAATATTTCCTTGGTTTTTATATATATAATTATATGATAGCTTTTACTTTTATGACACATACTATGGCCTTATTATAAAAGTGTTTTTGCATTTGAATAAAAGATAAATGTACAGCATGTTAATTGCCAGTTAGCGAATTCTGAATGAAATCCTTTGCAGTCAAGTAGCACCACTTATGAGCATGGCTGTACATAGCTTTGGGTTAAACATAAAAAGTACAAATAATTCATACTTTATATATTTATTTAACAAATACTAACATGTGCCAGCCTGATAAAATGAGATTATGATGTCAAAAATATTACACAGTAAATTTGAAGCAGACACTACTTCATATATATTTTGCTCATGTTTAGTCCATTTTAATTAGAGGATCTACTTGAAGTAGTTTATTTCACTGGACTACATTTCCTCATATAGATTTCTAAATAGTGTTTAAATTTACACTTATATAAGAGATCTGCTTACCTACCTTCTATTGAAAGAGTAAAATTTTGACAGTACCTGTACAAACATCAGGCTGCATTATCAGAATTATAGTACAGCAATATATTTTCTCCAGAATAGTAGCCCTTATCCAAAGGGTAAACAACCAGTACAGTAATGCTGAGTAAATATACTTGCCAATGCCCAATATTTTCACCTAAATTTTATGGCAAGATGAAAAATCTTACAAATTATGTTAAATAAGAAACTACAGTATTCTATTCTTCCTGTGCTCTCCAAACTTGCAAACAACTTATTTTTAAACCACTATATAATTATGTGGAGTCCAAAGGACCATTAACCATTAGCTACTAGTCAATAGGAAGCACTTAAGATACCAGTGATGCTCTTCTTGATTTGACATGCCATATACAAAAAACCTTGATAAGGGTTTTTGAGTGTAGTTGTCCATATAGATTTTAGTGCTGCTTTTATTTAGTAAATCACATGGCACTTATTTTTAAATTTCAGAATCTTAGTGCGAGTGGATATGTTTTAGGGTTACTTCAAGAAGAGATCTTTAGCGAACCAAGATAGTGTTCTTGGTCTGCTGTTATTTTTAGCACATATAATATATACAAATGATATGGCTGTCACCCTGGAAAACTAAGTGTTCAGTATGCTGATGCGGGAGTGCTAGAGTCTCCACCTATGAGAAATGAAGCTGCCCTCAATCTCAGTCATGGCATGGAAAAGATTAGTGAATTTGTAGTTGGTGGGGTATGAGGCTGAGCTCCAGTAAAAAACTAAAACACTTTTGATCAGTAGATCTCATACTGATTTTCCACCCCCATCCTCCATCATCCCCCTTCAGATGGATGGGACTCTGCTGAATGAATCTGAAGCTTTCACTATACTTGGTGTAACTTTTGACTCACATCTTACTTTCGAGACACATCCAATGAATGTGTCAGCAAATGTCGCATGGAAATTAGGTACTGTATTATATGCAAGGCTTCATATACTTATTAACAGTGACAAAATCAATGCAGTCTGTTTTAGGTCATCTGCTCTTCTGTCAGGCTTAGCAGTTGCTTTATTGGGACAATCATTTGCCAATTGTTCCCTTGACGAGTTGTTGCCTATTATATTTGTGTTTTTTCTTTGTGGAAGGAGTTGACGTTTGTCTTGGTGACTTTGACAACATCAGTCAGGTCCAGGTCAGCAGCAAGTCAGGTTTACAACAGCAGAGAATCGGTTTCTTGGCAGCAGAGCAGCAGGGAGTCCTTTGGATGGGTGACAGGTATTGCCTACCTGTTGTCTTTGGCGGGAGGTGGAGGACCTCTTTGTCTGTTAGTGTGATGTCTTCCCTGATGGCAGCATGAGGATGTTTCGATGGTTCTCCTGTTGTTGGTCATCTGTGTGAGTACTAGTTCCTTCAGAAGCAAATGGCTGTCTCGACGACTCGATCAGGGTTATCTGCTTGGTGGGTGTGTTCCTGTTACGCAGCCAGTGGCTGTCTCGATGCCTCAACCGTGTTCGTCTGTTTGTTTGCATCCTCGTTGACAGTGGTGACTGCCTCAACAGCTCTTAGGAGTTTGTCTGTTTGTGGCTGTTTGTCTTGTGTGTTCATTTTACTATTACTGTATTATGCTGCCTGCTTTTACATTTGTTGTAAGCTTTATTTTACACTTTTTTCATTAATTTATAATGCTGTGTTTTTGTGCGTATTATGCTGCCTGGCTTTGTGTTTACTATAACATGCATTCTACTGTCTGGTTTTGTATTGACCATAACATGTATTTTACTGATTTTGCATTTATGCTGTGGCTTTACTTATGATGTTTTTTTTTATGGTCATGCTGCTTATGAATTATTTATTGAGTTTAAACTATCTAATTGGGTTTTTACTGATGCTGCTTTGTTATTATTAATTCATTATATATAATCTTTATTTGATTTGTTTGTAAGTGGACCTGACTCACGTGTACACTTGCATATAATAAATTAATCTTAAGGCTGTATTTTGTGGTTTTGTTCTGCTCCTTCTTTGCTTGTTGCCTTTCGTCAGTCATTCCAGCCCATTTCATGTTTTTATTTTGAACCTGCTGGTCTCTAAGTGACAAGACCATAATATTTTCCTTTACTATAATGCTGTTCTCTGGTGTGGATGCCTGCTTTTGCCAGAGATTTCTCTCTCTCTGATAAGGTGGTTTATGGTGGTAGGTTTCTGTTTCCTAACACTAGCATTTGTGACTTGAACCTTTGACAGATGGTCTCTCGTTAGTCACTTTTCCTACGTTGTATTTTAACAGCTCTTTCACATTTACAAGTGATCCCTGATCCTCTTTTCCTGTTGAGAGTGACTGGATTTTCCGAACAGCAGCACCAATATGCAGTAAATGCGCCTCCCTGTCAAACTTCTCAGTTCCTGAGGTCTTTTATTCCTCACATCATTGGACTTTGGAACAGTTTCCCTGAGGATGTGGTGTAATTAGAATCTCAAAAGTTCAAGCGAAGATTTAATGCATTACTACCCTAAAACAATTCACATTGTATTTTAATAGTTTACTTACATTTTTATATATTTATTAATTTATTTTCTTTTTCAATAACTGATCTCAGCTTTCTGTATTTCCTACTATCTTCTGTAACTTCTTTCAAATAAACACCATATTCTTTGGAAGTTTGCATTTCAAGTCAATGGCCCTTGTAGGCTTGTTCCATATGAATAGGGTTTTATCTTCTGGGAACTTCCAAGGGTAGAAGACTCCTAATAGTGATCATCCTTATCCCTCATCTTCAATAACTTGAGGAAATACAATTAACTCACTGTACACATGGTTAGGGTGGTAAAGGAGGTTAAAAAGTCCCAGTCAAGTGAGATGCTGCCCACTTAGGTTATAATGTATCCCTGCAAGTAAGAAACGAGGGACCCATCAAGCCAGGTAGGATAAGCACCCTATATGAGCTTACCTTACGTTTTGTAGAAAACATGCTAATACCAATGTCACATTTTTTTTACTTTTCTCTTTTGTCGGTGTGATTTTAAGACTACATAGAAAGCCCCAGCTTCACAATATGGACCATCCATAACTGTTAGAGAGAGGGTTGGGGAATAAGAAAGCCAGCAGTTTGCCCAACAATAATAGTCAATATGCACACTACACAAGAGAGGCAGTTGTAAAAACATATATGCTTCATGTGTCTGTTGAATAGGCAATTTGTTATACTTTCACCCATATCCTTTAATTATGTTGCCTATGGATGACACTTGCATTAGGAGCATCAATCTGGAAATACTTTTGCCAAAATCTTAAGAGTTGACTATAAAGCATTGGTATATATTACGCCAGTTTAACAAAGTAACTTATGAAGGACAATACTGTCTCATAAGAGACACTGTTTTTGGGCAAAATCTAATAAAAGTCACAGAAAACTACAGTTAAGTTTTCCTGTGTCAAAATTTGTATAAACTTAATTGATAGTAACATTCAAGACAGCCCACCACAAACCAGACAAATTGTTAAGATGATAAAAAATATCACTGAATTGGAAGATTATGCAGCAATCTCACAAAACAATATCTTTTTTTTTTTTAAACATGATACCCTGACATGAGGAGAAATTTGTAACTAAACTGGATTAAAATGAAGAATAAAAGTTAGTTACTTAAAACATAGGCAATTATTTAATGACTAAAGTATTAAAAAAGAAAAGCAGACTTAAAAATACATTATACATTGCAATGTACTACTATGAGGGTGCACAAGAATGAAACGAGAAACAGAATTTGGAAAGGCACTCACACTAACTTTCCCTTCCTCAGACAGTTCTCCAAGAATAGAAATCCCTCAATGCATCTACATGTTCATGTAAAACATGAGGCAGTTTTAAGAAATACCTTTAAAATTTGTAAGACTTGACAAAAAGAAAAGTATACTTACTGTCTTTATAGTGATATTGAGTTACTGGCCCAAGATTCAAGGAGACAAACACTGGAGAACCCTACAATATAAAATTAGAATGAATATATATATAAATATAATCACACAAAAAGACTAACAATTAGATGCCAAAAATATGTACTGAACTATTTTTCAACATTGTGATCCTAATGTAAACAAATACAGTATTTGGAAACTGTATTCATATATAAATGTCAACCAATCCCTCATCATGGCCACTTCTTAGGGTAACTTCCTACCAATGATTAAACAAAAACCATTAAACCCCCCTATTAAAAGCATAAGCTATCACACCACTAGTCTCATGCTTCGGTTCAAAGGTTTAGTGGTAACTGTATGCATTCTTGAAACTGATGCCCATGATCCTACTACTAAACAGGGTGAAAAATTCTAACGCCTACTGTCACCTAAAGAGGCTAAGAATCCCATATCTCTCATGTTCCCTACTCAGTGTTTTGTTTTGGTCTTCAAGTGTGGTCAGCCCATTTGCACTAATTTATATTTTTGTTTTCTTTTGTTTTACAGTGCTCAAATCCCTCCATCTTCAGCCTCTGCTACAGTGTTTACTGCTTCCTTGTGACAATTCTTCCAAAATTTGTGTGTAATGGTTAGTTGTTACTGTTTGAAACAGTTCTAGTTTATGTCAAATCCAATAAGTAGTCCTGCCATGATGAGTATTTTGCTTTAGTCTTCAAGTGCTGTCAGCCTGTCAGCCCATTTGCACTCTAATTTCTTCTTTCCTTTTTATTTGTTTTTCAAAGTGTTATTTAATAAAAGGATACGCTATTGCCTCACTAGTGTCACGCTTCAGTTGAAGGGTTTAGTGGTAACTATGTATATACATTCTTGAAACAGATGCCAATGATCCTCCAAATCGCTTACTCTTGTTCAATTTTGAACAAATTAAGAATTGTTTCTATGAGACAACAAAAGAGATAAACAAATCTAGACTTCCATTCATTTTACATCAGTCATACACAATAAAATAAGATATGGCAAGTATATTTGTTTTGGCAGCTCCAACATGTTATGTTGTCTGCATCATAATCATAAACATTTTCAAGCTAGGTTTCCTTTTACAGGGTTAAACAAGCAAGTACTCTCACCACTCTCTTCTATCTTGAGCACTATCTGCCTGAATTCCTATTTGGACAGTCGTTATCTATACCTAGGCCCTTTCTCCATAATGTTCTATGACTTCCCACTGGTCCTTCTCCTGCTTCCTCCATATCTGCTACTTCTCTAACAGGCTGATTCTCTCCCCATCTCTTCTATTGTGATCCCCAGACTACTGCAATCTTTGAGATCTTATTCTGTTTACCAGTCCCTGAAAACCACAATTCTTATCACCTTCTTGATTAATAAAATTTTCCTAAGACACTTGTACCATGAGTCACAGCATTTTCTTTTAATGCAATTTTCCTAAGACACTCCTACCATGAATCACAGCATTTTCTTTGTAAGTGCAAGTGTCTTTGCAATATACATAATAACAGGCCTGGTGTATGTCATATATTTCTGCTATGTTTATTGATGAAATGCAGTGCTTCTTTTACTACCATTTGACATGAACACACATTGATATGGAAAATTCAAACAAGGCTATATAGTCTGCATGAAAAATAAGTTTTGTGTTATCAAATACCATTTGATTTCACTATAGTCTACCAATCATATATCAGACTAAATTTTAATTTCAATGGGAAAATATATGGTTAATATGCTCTGATGAAAAAAGTACAGCATAAAGCAGTAATAAAACATACATATATAATCTAAATTATCAAATGATAAATATATATATGCATAATCAGTTAAAGAAAAATAAAACATAAATAAATACATAAACAATGAAAATATGCATCACACTTTAGAGTACCAATACAGCCTCTTTTAAAATTGGGAGTACCAACACCCCTAACTGATAGAAAATTGTTCCACAAGTCCTCTGGTACTGGATAATATAACATAATGATACCACATCACAATGTGGATACTTATGCTCCTCAAAACAAGAAGCATGCACTAATTTTAAAGGCATAAACACAAAAGGTGAAGCAAAAATAAGACCAAAATAAATTTCAAAGGATGGTCTTAATATAAATACCATCAAGGGAAAAGAAACCAGCACTTCAAGAAATCTAATTTTATATGGAGACAAATGAAGATACACAATTATACACATTATACCAATCATAAAATGTGAAATCTGAGGCATATGGTATAGAAGTAATAAAGCCTTCTTTGTAAACATAAGAGTCATTGTGAACAATACAAAGTTTTATACAGTATAAGTAACTTACCAAGTAATTACACAGCCATAGTTTCCGCTTTAAAGGCAGCTTAGATTCAAAATTTTGTGGGTAGCGCTTCAATATAGTTTGTGTAGGTGATCAGCCCATCCCACTACGGAATGTTGGAATGACCTAGCAAACAATTCTCATTTGTTTCCTCGCCCGTGGTGACAACAGCTGGTCTGGCGGTAGCTTTTTTCATTATTTTCCAGTTATTTTACCGGATTCTGACGGAGGATTCTTTAAATCAGCCATCGGAACATGTATATTGTAGCCTTCAAGCTAAAATCTATCAGGATGAGTTTTTCCTTATTTTGTTTTACGTTGATTTAGTCATCATCGAGCCGCTGGTAAACGGTGCCATTTGCATTGATGGTTTGTTTATCGGTTAGGCTTTGGCGGCGTCGATAATAGTTTTGTATTAAAAGTAATTCTCGGATGTTACAACATTCCATTATAAAAGTAAATTGTATGTTACACATTTTCATTAGGCCATAACTTTGGCAACTTAAGAATTGTTTTCCGGCTATAAACTACTGTACTAGCAAGCCACCGATAATACAGTAGTTTTGCTTTTAAAAGTAATTCTCGAGTGTTATGAAACTCCATTATAAAGTAATTGGTCTAGGCACTCTTTTATAAAATAATTGGTGTATGTTAGGCTTTTCATTAGGCCATAACCTTCGCAATTTATTAGTTGTTTTACGGCCTTAATATACTAGCGAGCCATAGATAATAGTTTTGCCTTTAAAAGTAATTCTCGGATGTTACAGCATTCCATTATAAAGTACAGTAATGCCTTTTCATTAGGCATTAGATTTTGCAATTCATGAACTGTTTACCGATCGTAGGCTACTTGTGAGACACTGATAATGTTTTTGCTTTAAAGTAATTTTCAGATGTTACGACATTTTATTACTATCTTTCATTAAGACATAATCTGGGGAATTTATGATTTGTTTATCGGCCATATGCTTTGCACAAGCCACCAATAATTGCCTTTAAAGTAGTTCTTGGGTATTTTGCCATTTCATTAAGCCTGTAACTTTTGCAATTATGATTTATTTACCGGACCTATGCTTCCTGGAAGCCTCTGGTAAATAAATTTTTGACATAACCATCACACCTTCCTTTGCAGAACTCAAAGTGTTAGGCAGAAAGTAGTAGGGAGAGAATTGGGGGTTTTTGTTGGCAGCTACGAGTTGACGTTCTCAACAGCCGAGAACCAGCTCATGCTACGAACCTTCCTGGCACCGATCTCGGGCGCCAGCTTCGCTCCCAGCACCCTCACTCATGAGCTCGGCTAATTCTCTCCTACTAGCCATCTTACCACATGCTACCACACCTGGCTCTCTTGCTTCTCTTTCCACACCTTTGCCAGTCTTGTGTCTTGGTTAACAGATGTTAACCTTGTTATAGTGAAGCGTAGTGCAGTGGAGGAGGTGACTACTCGTCCCCTGATGCTCCTAGACAGAAGGTCCCTGTCAAACTCCCCTGCAAACCTGGAAGGAGGCAAACTGGGAAGTCCAAGGGAGGTCGGGGGTTCCACACAGGTTGTTGCCCACTCGGTCGAGTCTGTTGCGGTCCCAGGTATCAGCAGACAGCCACTGGAAAGGTGTCTTGTTGAATGTGTAGTGGAGGCAGTAACTATCCAGCCCTATCAGATTTCATAAACCCAGTCCCTGTCAGGCTTCCTAAACCTGGGAGGAGGCATACTTTCAGTCTATGTGAGTCCGAAAGGGTTTTGCCCTGGACAGTTACCCCTCAGCCGAGCCTGTTGTCCGCAGGTCTCGACGGACAGCCATTGAAAAGGCATCCATAAAGATGTACTTGTCTTGGCCTTAGTGGCGCCGATGACGTTTTTCCAGCTTACAGATCCCAGTGTGAACAAGATTAGGATTCCAGTGTGGACAAGAGGCTCCACTGACACTTTCGGGATCCCAATGTGGTTAGTTATGAATCAAAGTGTAGACTAGTGACGCCAATGGCGTTTTTTCAGATTTATCTCAGCCATTGTAAAAATATATTTCCCAGGTTTGGTGCGTCACTGGTTGTCGTCATTGCTCTCCAAATTTGGACAGAATCAGAGAGTGCCCAAGTTCCAAGCTACCTTGTTCCGGACTCCCGAGTTCCGAGTTCTGAGCTCCTGAGTTCCAAGCTTCCAACTTTCAAGCACCCAAATTCCAACCACCCAACTTCTGAGCACCCAAATTCCGAGCTCCCAACTTCTGAGCGCCCAAATTCTGAGTTCCCAAGTTGCGAGCGCCCAAGTTCTGAGCTCCCAGGTTCCGGGTTCCGAGCACCCAAGTTGCGAGCGCCCGAGTTTTGAACTCCTGAGTTCTAAGCTCCCAAGTTCCAAGCGCCCAAGTTCCGAGCTCCCAAGTTCTGAGCTCCCGAGTTCCAAACTCCTGAGTTCCGAGCTCCCGAGTTCCAAGCGCCCAAGTTCCGAGCTCCCGAGTTCCAAATTCCTGAGTTCCAAGCCCCCAAGTTCCGAGCTCCCAGGTTCCGAGCGCCCGAGTTCCAAGCTCCCAACTTCCGAGACCGAGAGCATCCATGTGTCCAAGTTCCTAGAGTCTAAGCTCACGTTTGCGCATCCACCTGTTTCCGATGTCCACTCATCCTCCTGTCCGTTTTGAACCAGCTATCAGTTATCTGACACCACACTCGGGACTACAGACGCTACCTCTTCACTTTTCTATGTTGGTTTTGTCCACTCCTTTGCTTCGTTGGAGACCATTCAGCACCAACTTAGTAATTTGTTGGGCCTGTTACACCATCCACCGAAAGTCTAGTGTCCAAGTGTCCAGTGTCAGAGCACCCTGGACCAGAGGCTCGGCACCTTGGATTATTTCCGTGCCCTGTCATGTACGGACTTGGAAGTTTTTTCCGCTCTTGTTTTGTATTCTCTAGAAGGAGATCTCTGGTGCTCTCTTCTACTGTGAGACTCACACAGCTGCAACAAGCTATCACTCCCAAACGACGCCGTTCCGACACTAGTTTCAGAGTGCTCATCATTTTTTCTTGAACTCTGCTCCTGATGAAGGGCTGCATGACCACAGTTCTTTATTTCTCTCTCTTTGACAGTAGATGAAGGTCAAGAGGGAGACGATCCAGATAGTTCTTTCACCCATTCTGGCTTACGACGTTCCGAGGTTACAACGCTTTTCAAATATATTCATCAGAAATTATTTCCCAGTTTACAACGCATGTTCCAGGGTTACAATGCGTCATACACCGATCCGACGGAAGAAATACAACTCCAAAACGGCAGAATAATAAAAATTTGGAGGCTTTTTTGATGAAAAACTCAATAAAAATGCAGTTTACATCGTTTTCAATACAGTACACCCAAAGCATTAAAAGTAAGGTTTTCTTAGGATTTTTGACGATTTTCGACGATTTTTCAGTTTACGATGCGGTGTAAAAACGGAACCCCTGTCGTAAACTGGGGATTGCCTGTATTCATTTACGCTAACTAGAAGCAAGAAAAGCGCTCTCAAGCCCAACAAACACACAGTTCACAGTACAATGCATCTCTATCTCATGTCATAGTGTTGCTTCTGTGTTGTACACCGCATTCGCTTTGTGTAGTTTTCAGCAGTCTTTTTGTTCATGTATAAGATGGCTCCAACACTGATCACTGATGAGCACCCATAAGATTTACTGTATACTGTCATCTTAAACTTTGAAATAATATTAAAGTGTTTCAATATCCGTGAAGGGGTGAATTTTCCACAATATATTTGGATATACATAACAAAGACAAATCCGTGAAGTGGCGAGTTTTCTGCAATATATTCAGAAATGTGTTCCACATAAAAACCTGGAAATAACTGAAGCCGTGATTGCTGATCTGCAAGTAAGCAGGACCGGCTGAACTTCTAGAATAGCACACTTCCATGTATGTTGGGGTGGGGGGGGGGGGAGATGAAGCCATAAAGGATTTTACTGGACATGGATGGATGGATGGATTATGAAATTTAGGGACAAGCCCAAGCACTGGGACCTATTTTGGTCATTCAGCACTGTAATGGAATGAAATAAATAACTTAATGATTCATGAAATGTAATGAAGGTGATGATAACCTACAGGGAATGACAACGTATAAAATAAAATAAAAATTTTAAATATAAGTGCATACACTTGTATGCATTAGGTAATTGGTAGAATTGCATCTTAGTAAAAATAAGTCAAATTTTAGAATATATAAATATATATCAATCTCTTTTACGAATTTTATAAGGTGGTCAACATCAACATCGTCTCCTAAAATATACGCAAATTGTTTCCCTGAAAGACCAAATTTCTGCAGGCAGCATCATGTACTGGACAAGACACCAGAAAATGTGCTCAACTGTCAACAGACTGCTACAACAAGCACAGACTGGAGCATCACTTCCATCAAGAATAAAGCTGTGTGTCAATCGGGACCAACCAATACGAAGTCTTGTTAAAACAACTTCAGTCCTCCTGTCTCTATGAAATGAAGACTGCCAAAAATTCAAATCAGGTCTAATTGCCTTCAGTTTCTTATTTGTGGCGAGGAGGTTTGAGGATCATCGCCCCTGCCATTTGCGGCTATATAGCTTTAGATAGGAGACGTCATGTCAACATATGGAACTTCATGGATATCCAGTGTTCTTTGATTAGAGATCCTTTTTGCTTCTCTATCAGCTTTTTTGTTACCTTTGATCCCCACATGGGCAGGAACCCCGCAGAACGAAACAGATTTGTGCTTGCAAGAAATTTGACAAAGACACTCATGAACTCTGAGAATCAAAGGATGGGATAAACTGGGACTAGTTAGACTTTCCAAAACACTTCTAGAATCAGAAAATATTACAAATGTCTTTTTGTTGGTCCAAAGAACAATAGCTAATGCTTTATTAATTGTAAAAAGTTCTGCTGTATGTACCAAAGCTGAAGGAGGTAGCATTGCAGCTTCATAAGAATCTTCTGTGACTATGTATAGCCCAACTCCCTCTCTCGAACTGGAACCATCTGTATAAATCTTAAATGCACCATCATAGGTTACATCATATTCTAAAAATAAATTCTTGGCCATTTCATCAGTAATTTTCTTCTTAACCATTGTTTTTTTTTTTTTTTTTTTAACAAACTTTTGCCTTGGGGATAACCCATACGGAGAATCTGGAGGCTGCCATCTGTGAAATATTCTGATTTTTTAACGTCATTATTTACTTCTTGATGTAGCCTTACCTGGAAAGGAAGAGACTACCTTGGTTTAAATTTGCTACTGTCAAGTTGGCAAATGACCTTATTTGAAGGATTTTCAGTACTGCTTTTAATGTGCATTAAGTAACATAGACCCACTTCCTCCCGTCGTAAGTCAAGTGGCAGTTGATGGGTATCTACATAAAGACTTTCGACAGGGGATGTTCAGAATGCACCAAAACAAATTCGTAATCCTATGTTGCGGATAATATTGAGCTCATTAAGTTTACTTTTACACGCTGAAGAATAAATCTGACACCCATAATCTAGTTTTGATCTACAAAGTGCATCATAAAGTCTTAAAGATTTCTTGTAACTCCCCACTCATATCCAGTGACTACTTTCAAAAGGTTAAAAGATGCTTTTATTTTACATTTAAGGTTACCAATATGTTTGGCCAAAGTGAGTTTTGAGTCAAAGGCCATTTCCAAAAATTTATCATCAGCATATGGCAAAATAGATCCCTTGAGTTTTAAATAGGTATAACCTCTTGACGTCTGAAAATTTAAACCCACTTAGCTTGGCCCATTTGGAGACAAAATCGGTAGCTTTCTATAGATAGAGGCATGCAGCTATAGCATCATAAGTAGTGCAGTAAATGACCAAATCATTCACAAACAGTGAAGCCCAAACAGGGCTTGGAACTTCATCCAAGATACTATTTATTGCAACAGCAAAGAGGGTCACACTGAGAATGCTCCCTTGTAGAACCCCTTCCTCTTGCCTAAAGGGGGAAGATAAAAACTTCCCTACTCTAACTTTTATAAATCTCTCAGATAAGAAGGAATGGATGAACCAAATTAAGTTGCCCTTAATACCCATCTTCTGTAGTTGTTTAAGAATTCCATAATGCCAAGTAGTATCACTGGCTTTTTCCAAATCAAAGAGGACTCTTCTTGTCTGACACTGATTGACATTGATTGGGTCAAGGGTAGATCTATTTTTACTAAAACCAAATTGGAAAGGAGAGAGAAACTTATTTGATTCGAGAAACTTATTTGATTCTAAGTGCCATACCAAGCAAAATTTTATTGCTTTTTCCATTAACTTGCAAACACAGCTTGTTAGTGCTATTGGTCTATAACTTGTAGTTAGTTGGGGATCTTTATTTGGTTTTTTAACTGGGATTATAACAGAAATTTTCCAGGATCTCAGCATAATCCCAGTCTCCCAATCTTGTTAATGATCTTAAGAAAGTAGCATTATATATAAAACAGTATCTTCACCAGGAGAAGTGTCATATGTTGAAGTTGTAGTTCTTGAAGAGAAAACCTTGCATTGTATACCTCCCAGTTATCACCAGATAGATTCAAACAAACTTCAGTGTTCCTGATTCTTTGGAATTCACTAGAATAGTTAATAGGGCTAGACATATTTCAGCTACATCTGAAGGGTTTGTAATGAGGTTATTTTCTACTCTTAAAGGGGGAGTTTTTGGTGGCACAAAATTCCCTGCAAGCTTTTAAACCATTTTCCATACAAGCTTCAATGGTGTTTTCGAGTTAACCATTTATATAGTAAATCAACAGTCTTTCTTAGCACGACGAAAGTATCGATGTTGTTTTGCCATGGCTTTCTGATATATTGTTTTAGCAGTGGAAGTGCCACTTGATTTGTACTTTTTGTAGTGTCTCCTGGTAATTTTTCTTAAGGTGGCACATTTTTGTCCCACCATGGAACAGTTGGTCTCCTTGGTTTGCCAGTAGTTTTTGAAATAGAGGATTCTGCACTGACTAAAACAGACTTTGTACAATAATCATATGCTTTTATGTGGTTGTTGAAAGATCCAAATGGTTTATGTAGTTGGATTTCCTTTTTATACTTTTCACAGCCAGCTTCTAATGGCTTCCATTTCTGCAGCATTTCTGTGGGGTATTTCTGGCATTCTTTAAAAGAATAGTGATCACTGCTGTTTAAAAATTCATTTACTGACCAAATAAAATCTAAAGCTATTGCAGAGGAACATATACTCATATCAACAGCTGAGTAAGTCACAGTACCATCATTTAAAGGCAAAATATAATTTTACCTTCATTATCTAAAGCATGTCCTCCACATACCAGATTATGGCCATTAAAATCACCAAGAATAAAAAATGGTTGGAGCAGCTGATCAATTAGTGATTGGATGTTAGCATTTGAGAAGTTAGATCTAGGAGGCCAGTAGATGGAACAGAGTAATCTGCTTGTCTAATATGACCTTAAGAGCAACAGCTTGTAAATTTGTATTGAGGGCTACAGGTGAGCATTCCAGTGATTTGCTCACAATAATAACAGCTCCTCCATGTGCTCGAACACCTACTGGAGGGGTAGAGGCGAAGATCCCATAATTAAGTCCAGAATTGAACTTCTCTGGACCTAATTTAGTGTTCTGCAAGCAAATTACACCAGGATTGTTTTCTCTTATGAAGACCTTGAGATTTTCAGCACGAGAACACAATCCTTTACAGTTCCATTCTAAGATGTGGATTTGAAAGCCTTTCTTTTTTCCTCTTTGGGTGGTCTGGAAATGGAAGGTTTTCTATGACTACCCTTGTGATCTTTATTTCTCCTGGTTTGATTTTCTTTAGGAGGATGATGAATATCTGCAACTGTAATTTGAGCCTTCTCTTTACCTTGGCTTTTAGGTTCCACTGAAGTACTTCTTTCACTTGAGCTAAGCACTCTATAGCTGTTATATACTGAAGCAAATTTATTTGGAGTACATGGGGGAGAGCCTGAAGGAGTCCTTTCTCTCTTGGGGTTTCTTAACTGTTCCGACTCCATTAGATCAGATAGAGATTCTGCCTGTGATATATCTACTACTTTAAAAGTGGGAGATGGAAGAGATTATGGGAGAGCCTCATCGTCTGGAAGAGACTCATTTCCAACCACAGGCAGATTGCCTGCTTTGGTGGAATGTGCTCTTGCCTTCAGTAACTGAACACCTCTTGCCTTCAGTAACCGAACACCTGACCCAGATACCTGGGTCTCTACCACAGGGGTTGACACCTGCTGCAGGAGAAGGTGTCCCCACTGGTTCCCTTGAGGTAGTAAGGGGTAGCAGGTTTAGAGCTCTTGCATAGCTCTTTGATCATCCCAATTGTTGTTCGGCATATCCACTGCTAATGCGTTCAGCATTAGCTTCATTTATCGCTGAATGTTCACATTTATATGCTTCATAATTTTTATCATTATCCTTATGGCTGAGCTGACAATTACTACACTTTGTTGTTTCAGAACATGCACCATGGTCAAGGGCAGAGCAATTTATACAAAGTTTTGTATCCTCACACACTCTTGAAGAATGACCAAACTGGAAACATTTAAATAGGTTTCAAGAGGAAGGGTCTTACTGGCACTCTTTCGTTTTCAAAGTTTACATGGGATGGCACATTAGGGTCTTCCAGGGTCAAAATTATCATATTGGCAATGGGTGTCTTTTTCACTTTCTATATAGTTGATGGGCTCATTTCAAGGATTTCACTTTCTGTGAACTCTCATAAATTTTTGTCAAAAATGACACCTCGGTCAAAACTAAACTTCAGGCAGGGTCTGATTTCTAATCATATCATGCCCAGAAGAAATCATTATAGATAACATTTAAGCTTGAGTTTTTAATTTAGCATGTATGAGCACTGTACCTTTTCCAAACCTAGATATATCTCCACTCTTCATTCCCCCCACCTTCTTCTGGAGTTACTTGCAGAAGTTGTAATAACTGTAGTTTTCCTTCTTAGCTGTAGCAACTAGCCACATAGAGGGTTTGGTAATTCTGGATGGAGTATTACCCTGTGTTTTCTGACGGGTATCTTGAGCCCATTCAGATAATACAAGCTGTATATATCCAAATTTTTAGGTACTTTATCTGTCAAACCTTCTCTTATAACAGACTGATTTATTTACACGGTACTGATCTTACTACTAGCCTTTATGGCATCTTCATATTTATCAAAAGTAACCCATGCTTCCCATTTTAACTCAACTTCTAGGAAGTTCATCTGGCTTTCAATTATAATTCCAAAGGGATGGAAAGTCATCAAAATAGTTTCATAATCACACTGGACTGGTATGAAGCACTTGCATATTCTTAAAATCTGGAGAATTTTTCAATGTCCAAGGTGGGCGCAGAGGTCATCATCTGTGCCAAAACAGTATCATCTACTTGGCATAGAGGATCAGATAAAAAAAAAAAAAAATTAAACCTGAAAACCTTAGAAAGATCTCATCAGACTTTGAGAGAGTTTATTCTTCCATCAATGGCACACAAGTGAGAGCTGACTTCCAAATGTCAGGATCCCTACCCTGAGCATTACAAGAATACAATCATCCCCACCCTAATCATATTACTGTATGGGCAAACCAGATAGAATGCCAAGAGTCCTATCTCCAGAACCAGATGCCCCTGGAATCTGTGGTCCAGCCCTGCAGAATAGTTCTGCCTTTGAGCTATCAATCTGATATCTCTCAGGTCTAAACATTATCGGGCAGTTGATGGTCCTACTGGAAAGGACCCTGTAAGAGGCAAGAGATGACCAAAAAAAAAAAAAAACTTCCTACATATTTTCTAGGAAGAAGAATGACCAGAATCGCTTAATCCCAAAAGCAGAGCTGCCATGACACCTACACAAAACAAGACATATCCAAAGATTCTGTACCACAACCACACGTAAAATTAAGCAAAGGAAACCTACCATAGTCAAAGTATAGCACAGAGCTCCTGGTTGTTCCTAACAGCAGATAAGGGGAGAGCATCTGACTCTTAAAGGACAATGACCTAGAAGTGTGCTAGGGCCTACTGTGAAATACACAACCATGCCTGACTTGGAACTTGCTGAAGCCAACATGATAAAAGAAGTCTTGAGACAAGCAGACCCCAACAACTCAAGAGTGATAGAAAGGACACCAGTGTGATACACTGAAAGGTTTAATCCACTGAAGGCACGACTTTGGAGCCTATCAAAGGTATGGGAGTCCCAGGATGAATCGCTATCTGGAAGAAGAGCATCAGCCACGAACTCCGGGACAAACGTAAATCTCCTACAAATACTAACCGTTAGAATAAGAGGCTCTTCAAAAACATTAAGGAGCCCACTGAAATGCTTAGAAGAGGTGAGGGCATTCAAGAACATAGCACTGTTGGGCATAACAAGAGGATTATGTCCAGAGAGAGCCCAACTTGTGGTCTAATGAGGCAGCCTGAACCACAGTGAAGTTGTGACTTAGAAGTTTGTGACAGACCATGGAACTGCTGGAGCCCAGCTGTAAAAAAAAAAAAAAAAAAAAAAATCTGAAACTTTTAGAAACAAGTTTCTCCTGGAGAAAGCATGAAGAAGGCAGGAGTGAAAATTTATACAAGAGAGCAGAGAAATCCAAAGGAAGTTCCCAAAACAGTCAATTATTGTGGAGGTAGACGAGAACTCTATTCATCATACCAAGCCAAAAATCCCAACCACCACACAAGACAAGGGTAGAGGGAGGCCTGCCATCCCCACAGTAGCCACTACTATGACTTACATAGTTCAACTCTTCCTAAAGACTACAGTCATACCATGAACTTGCGCGAGGTTAGGTTCCAGACCCCCTCGGGCAAGGCAAATTTCCACGTAAGTTTGGCACAGTCTCTAAAAATGCTAATAAATGCTTGTTTCTAGAATTTAAAAACTAAATATGACCCTAATCATGCTCCCAAAGTATTAAACTAACTTTAAAATGAAATTAAATTTACTTTAATTTCATTTAAAAGTTAACTTAATGCATAACCCTTAAAAAAGAAATAAATGGTTGACTTAAGAATATGAGTGTGTGAAAGATTAGTATACTATTTCTCTCCCCATTCCACCGATCTATTTTTAGAAGTCTTCTCAACCACATTTTTAAAAACTTCTTTATTATGTCTCTTTCTCTTTGTTCTGAAATGCTCTGTCTGTTTTAGAATGGCGCATTTACAGTTTGTAGACGGTGCAAGTAAAATTAGATCAATTTAAAACTATCTACTGTACAGGTAAAGACATACACAGAAACAGTAATACGTAGGTTGGCTAACTATGAATGAGAGAGAGAGAGAGAGAGAGAGAGAGAGAGAGAGAGAGAGAGAGAGAGAGAGAGAAATCTTTCACCCACTAATCAGCAACACTCCCCCTTCTTGTCATGTTACAGTGACATGTCTGACAGCTTTGCCTTCGAGCTTCTTCACAAAAGATGAGGGAAAGATATTTGTTTGTTTAAAATACGTATCACATACGAATTTTGTAATTACAGTTTTATTGTTATTATTATTATTATTATTATTTGAAAATTAGTACTTATTATTAGGTAAAAAATTTATTTATCATACAAAACAAATAAACATATACCTATACCATAATACTTCTCTCATCTCAGTGAGAGAGAGAGAGAGAGAGAGAGAGAGAGAGAGAGAGAGAGAGAGAGAGAGAGAGAGAGAGAGAGAGAGAGATTGTTACTTTTATTATGTAATGTTATTTAATTCATACATAAAAGCTTGAAAACTTATAAATTACATGAAAATTAAACAAACACTTTTGCAGGGTTTCTCAGTAATCGCAAATGTTTGCGTGTCTGTGAATTCTCACAACTCGAATCACGCAAGTTCAGGATATCACTGTATACCTGATAATCAGATGTGAAAAGATATGGGGACAGAAGACAATGCAAGATGTCACTGATGAATCAAAGCACAATGGAGAACTTGAAATACACTGCAAGCAAAAAACTCAATTGGAAACAGGCTAAGAGACCCTGCTCCTGTCCTTCCATGATACACATAGGGCCACAGGAGAGAAAAAGGCAAGCCATAATACCAAAACGTGGAATCGACATCCCAATAACTCAGTTTCCTGGACCCCATGACCTCAATCTAACACTCCCAACAGACTTGTTAAAGTGCCACAAACATCAAGATGTGGAGGCAGTCAGGCAGTCAGAATCATATAAACTTACTCAGCAATTACTGTAGTTTGCTGTCAATAAAGATCACAAAGAAAATCTCCCATGCATGTGGGAGGGTTTCTGATAAACAGAGACTCTGAGGAATGCTCCCTGGTGCTAAGCAGACTGAATGGAAGGAATGAGATAGTCAACGTTATTTAGTATTACTACTCCTCTGCCTTTGTCCAGCCTGATGACACATGACCACTGATTTTTATTGTCTTTTAAGAACTTCCTATTCATTTTCAGAGAACAAGTTTTTTAACCTATTCCTTTTTACAATTTTTCATTTTATATATAATAGATTTTAAACATGTGCCAACACATAAATTACCCATTTCACATAAAATTCTTTCACTCTATTTTAAAGAACAGTCAGCAACAAGGGACCACTGTGAATTTTGTGTAATATGACCGTAAATAGAAAAGATTTTAAAATACAGTACTAACAACATCCAGAAATAAACAAACTTAGAATTTAGGAATCTATACTGATTAGATTAAATAAGTCAGCCTTCAACCATGATGGGAGCTATTCCCCCTGTACATGTTTTTCTTACCAGTCCTGTATTTTTTTTTCTTAGATTTTAAAAACTTTTGTATTTTTCTTGTGATTTTTTCAAGTATTATCTGTCACATATGCATTTCTTTGTGCTTATTTTAGCTTTTTTTTTCAAGTGGCACCTGAGTAGTGCAGAAATGTCAACATGACAAAATGAAAATATGCTTTGGTTGATCCTCACCCTGAAATTTGTTCCATCATAATACCACTAAAACAATAAAAAATCATTTTTAACTTGGAGTGTTGGTGCTGCTGTCAACTATCCTATACACTAACCAAAAAGCCGTTTAATTACACTATTGCAACCAAAACAGCATGGGGGTCACATACCCCAACCTTATACGTACAAGTGAAAGTCACCAATTTAATACAATTATTACCACACTTACATTTATGTGGCAACATACAGGAAAAAGGATGGGGATTTTTTTGTGACATTTGGGCTGATTGGCACAAAAGTTACTCGTTTGGATAGGATTTTCTATCAATTTGCAATACTAAAAAAAGGAAGAGTGAGACCACCAAATAAGGGTATATGCTTTGCTCTATCCAGTGAAGTAAATATCTAAAAACAAGAAAGTTGCATCATTGCCAGTTATTGCATGGAATGACTTGCAGGTAATTTATCTGACAAAATAGGTTTAATGTACATACTACACACCCTTAGAATCTTGTTTAAATATTTGACACTATCATCATTATGGTTAAACTATGTTTAAGAATATACAAATAAAAAAGTATGGCTATAAATTTAGACCAAAACACAATAATTTGTGACTGTCATCAGAGAAAATCTGACCTTGTACCATAAACTATATCAACCATTCAACACACAAATGAAATACTGAACTAACAATGATATGAAAATGAAACACAAAGATGATACTCACCTTTGAAAATGTGATAGGAAACGGGGTTTGTATTTTTAAAGGTATCCAAACCTCAGTCTGAAAAGTTGGTGCCATCACGTCCTCTTGACAACGCATTGAAACCATCTGTGTCCAAGAACTGGTACTCCCAATAAATTCACTCATCATCTGGATAAAGAGAATGAGCAAAATATTATACACAGGCTTAAAACTTCAGCGTTTACATATGTATGGGACATACAATTCCTAAACTTTATTCTGACAAAATATATTCATCAAGACTCTTTGACTAAGAGCATGCCTTAGATCCCTAACCGACTCCTAACTGTACGCTGTAACCCAGGGGATCCTACTGAGAAATTTGTAAAAGCCCACAATGCGAACCAAAATATAATGATGAAAGCTTTTGAGGTCATACTCCAGGATCCACACAAGGACATAGCAAAAATAAGACATAAGACATTTGACATAAGCTTTCTCATAAGTCTATTAAATCTGTTACATTTGTGCTACTTTAAGGTTTGCATAAGAGAAGGGTCCAGCCCAACAATTAAGACCATATCTCGTAAATTATTATTATTATTATTATTATTAAAAAATACACATGGTAGCATGCGTCTTAAAATGGAGAAACAAATCCACAGTTATGTATGTGTACAGATATACATATTTAGAAATAAAGCTAAGTAAAGAGCTTTTGAGAAATGGTACGATTCTCATTTTCAATCTGGCATGGTGGTGTAAAACTACTAACAAAGTAAAAACATAAAAGCTTAAAACAAGTGAAGTTGTTTACAAAAGAAGGAACTGGTCGTTAAAAGAAGCAATGGTTGATCAGGTAATGCTGGTCTCCTGGAACGTCCAAGTGGTAGTACTTCCACAATGCAGTTGATCTGAAGATGATCATCATTAGCAGAGGCACTGGCAGCTTCGGGTACTGGAAGTAGCCAAGTTACCTGAACAGGAGAAAGAGGCAACCGCAGCATCAGATGTTGCTAAAGAAACAACACTATTATAATGCTCTTTATTCCTAAAGCCTTTTAATATATTTTCTGCTAATGATGATCATCCTCAGAATGACCACATTGTAGAAGTATCACTTTAGACTAGCAGGTCTCTCTTCAGTAGATGATGGCATTACCTGATCCACCATTGCTTCTTTTACCACCAGTTCCTTCTTTTGTAAGCAGCTTCACTTGTTTTAAGGTTTTAAATTTTTACTTTAGTATTTTTACACCAGTGTCAGAATGAAAATGGGAATGCACAAACATAAATGCAGATTTTTCTCCATTATCATTATTTTTATTATTTTTTATTATCATCATTATTATTATTATTATTATTACTGTACTGCAGTACTTTTACCAGACTATAGAAGCTGACTCCAGATTACATGGCAAGATCCATGCTGATGGCACCTCAAAAAAAAAAAAAAAAAAAATTCTAAAATTGTATACATCGAATATTTTCTGCTTCAATACATATATAGGTATTCATGAACACTGGTAAAGCAATATAAAGCACCATATAACAACACTACTCAAAACTAGGATAGAAAAAGGAAAATGCAATTTAGGCAAGTATACAATATTAAATTGCAGTAAAAATGATAAAATTCCCTATCAGAGGCTGGTTTATGCTTAACTGATAGACTGTAACACATGACTTTTTCAATTTAGTATATATAAGGTATGCTCACAGGGTATGGAGCAAATAGCTTATACCTGTACAGTACTTATTATTACTGAACAGTCTAACCCTTAAGGTACAAGCTAAATATACAGTATATCAAGCAAACCCCCAGACCAGGCAAACTTTAAGGTTGCCCAGTTTAAGAAAAAAACACATCAATGGAAAGAGGAAGATATGCAAATGCACATGGTGTAGGAAAAAAATTCTAAAAATATTTCCCTACCTTCCATGGGAAGCTGAAAGTGACTACAGTATTTACAACCCTGTGTTGGGTCTCTTTTACAAGACACTCATAAAAATATGTTAATTTTACCAAGTTATGCATATTTTTTCTAATAATTTATTTTATTTTATTTTGTAAAACTGAATGACAGCTCACACAATATCATAACAGATAAGAACTAAAGTCAGTAACAAATTCTGAGAATATTTGTTGTAAAATATTTATGAGATTTACTGAGATGGGGAGGTGCAGTAACTTTTGTGAGGTATACATGTTTTTTCTAATATTTCTTTGCAAAATTACTATTACTGTATAGCTGACATACTATCATAAAAGATAAGAGCTAAAACCATCAGCAATCCCTGGGTATATTTATGAATAAATAAATAAAAAGACAACCTGGAGCTGCAGACAGGCAGTACATTTCCCCCTGAAATCTCAGGGCATACTGATCGATGTCTCTCCTGTGCTGAGCTATTATAGTTGCCATAAGTCATCTATAGACCAATGAAGTGCTATGAACATCTTTCCAACTAAATTCATCCAAACCGAATGGCGCTTAATAATAACTCATGTGTTATCCCGTCCATCACTCAAAACCTGTTATAGATACTCTCATGATGATTCCCATCCATTAAGGGTTAACTCTGCCAATGACCTCAAATTTGTTACTCTCAAGCTCTCAGAACAACTTTATAGTCTTAGAGAATTCTTATAAGATTAATACACATTTCTCTTAATTTCAAGTTAAATATGAGTCAAATGGATAAGTGTACATCTATTCACCAATGGGATAGAATTACATTACTTTCATGTCATGTGCATTTGAGATGAAACAAATATATGTTTACACATGGTTTAATCTATTAAAATTTTTAATATATAAAATCTGCCATTTAGTGATAACAGGTTTTAATTACACTAGACAACGCGCTGCAAATTTCTTTTCTTACTTCCATGAGCAGGGAGCCAAAAAAATTAAAACTAGTATCAACTTCATATAATTTTTAAAATGAATATCCAATATGATGATCTATATGACAAAATGTTTCAGGGGCTTAATGCTATTTTCTAGTCACTGATAACAAAAAAATTTTGGTTGCGGTAGAAATTTATAATTTCAATTCTGCACAATAAAAATTGAAAATGGTCTTGCAGTGAAACCAGACACATTATTCGGCAATAAGGGATAACGGCTTATCCGCTATATGAGATTTGGAACCATCAATGTAAATTTCACAGTACCATACAAATATTTGTTTTTCTCACGCCATACTGCATTTTTATGAAGACAAGTATATTCATAAGTTTTCAGTAAGAATGCATACTTGAAGACGATTAACTACTGGAGGGTGTTACAGAAGCTTTAGATGTAAGGATCGAAAAAAGTGGATTAGCCCTAACTGGGAAGGTGTGATGTGATTATTTATGCCTCCTCAAGAAAATTCCCTAGTTAAAACTGATGCCTCATCAAGGTTGATCTGTTTGAATCTTATACTGTAAGAGTTATTATTACAAGGTTCAAGGCATCCTGAATTAGGTCTTTAGTTATTCACTGTGCCTCCCATTTGAGGCATATATTCAGTAGTAAAATAGTCAAGTGTAAAACTTTACTTCAAGTTATATGGCTATCGCAGTCATGTAAGTGGAGTAAGTTTAGATTCACAGTGACTTCAATAGCTTGTATTGATATCATCCATAAAATATAAAGTTGAGACAAAAATAAGAACAGTGGCTGTTCCTATCACTACTGAACACACTTCAAGTGTACCAGCCAGAAATGCCCTTATTAAATAAACGGAATTATGCGCAGGTCTCTTGAAGAAATATTTTTCCTTTTCAAAATTGAAGTCCTCAAGATGTGCATGATAATGATAAATGTTTTCACCTTCATGAAACAGACACTTGTTTCTTGCAAGGTGCATTCAGTTCTCTTTCACTTATATTTAGATAACTCTAAAATACGTACACAAATAGTAGCCTCCAACTAACCATTCATCTGAACAGCTCCATTGACTTCTTCAGTATTCTAGGCCATTTGGTGCCGCACAATGTAACAGTGCATGCGGCAGGTGAATCTCTGATGCATGGGAATTTTACCACACCATGTGAAGGGTCCTCATTAAACTTCATTGATTTCTATGCCGCACAGTTTTCACGCAGGAAAAAGCTACTCGTGTGAAGAGAGCCTAAGGCCAGACGTGGAGTTGAACACTCATATTCATGATCAAGCTTCAATATGTTTCAATTTGGCCAAAAAGGTTTCTCTCTTATTTTAATCTGAACACAATGATCCTGTTTCTTTTCTCTCTTATATTTTTATCTCAAAGCCAGGATTTTGTTTAGTAAACCCCCGGTATTTGCGAGGGATAGGTACCACAATCCCCACGAATATCTAAAATCCGTGAATACTTGACACCCCTCCTAAAAATGCTTATAACTGCACCAAAGACTGCCTGTAAAAACATTTATAACTGCCTATTTAATGGTTCAAACACCAAATGTATGCCTTAAACTATCATTCCACACCAAATATACCTTAAACTATCATTCTAAAACACTTTAATATAATTTCAAAGTCATTTTACAACATTACCCTTAAAAATATATGGATTACAGCTAAATGTCAAAGCTAAACTCAAGTCTCCACTACATTCAATCAGAGCCATTTCCTCTCACAGAGTATTGAGGCTGTCCCATTTTCTTTTTACAAAACAGGGAAAACACTAGGAAAAACACTAGGAATTCACAAGGTCATGATACAGTATTATGCTATGTTTAATATTAATATCTTAAAATTAGTAAATCATTTTTATCACAAAAAAATGTATTTAGTCATGACAATGACATCAAAATACACTTCAATCAGAGCCCTTTTCTCTCACAGAGTATTGACGCTGTCCCATTTTCTTTTTACAGAACGGGGAAACACTAGAATTCACAACTTCACATTTTCTTTTTACAGAACAGGGGAAACACTACAATTCACAACTTCAGTACAGTACAGTACAGTATGTACTTGAAATACATAAAACAAAATACATTTTGTGGTATTATGTGGTTCCGCATTTGCGGCTTCACCTATTCGCAGATTTTTCTGTGGAACGTATATATAGATTATTCACACAAAATTCACCTATTTACGGTTTTTTTCATAGAGAAGTATTCACTAATTACTGTATTTTCATATTTTTATGACTAAATGCATTTTTTGTGATAAAACTATTAAAATATTCGGGTATAAGCACTTTTAGAGGGTTTTTTGGTGTTTGAACTATCAAAATAGGCAGATATAAGCATTTTTAGAGGGGTGTCAAGTGGTACGCATCCCCGGCAAATACGGGGGGTCGACTGTAGTGTAGTGCAATTCCATATAAAATACTTAATAGCCTATCCTAACTAGTATTTTGTGATTAAAATTCATTTTAAAATATTGATTTACTTATTACTCAAATTCAGAGACACAGTAAACCCCCTCGTATTCGAGTTCTCATGACTCGCAGGGTTTTCTGTGGAACATATCTACAGTACAAATTATTGGTGAAAAATTCGGCAATTCGCAGACTTTTTCATCAAGGAATATTCACTAATCAGTGTATTTTTATGTTATTTTCATGACTAAAATTTTTTATAAAATAATGATCTACTACTTTTCAAATATTATTAATATTAATAAGATTAAATGATAATAATAATAATAATAATAGTAATAATAATAATAATAATAATATTGTAAGATTAAATACTATGTAATATGATGACATAAATACATAATGTTTATTTGTCTCTTTCTCCCTTCCTCTCTTTTACTGAGATGAGAGAATTTTTGTGGTACGTTTATTTGTTTATTGGATATTAAACGACATTTGTAGCTTCATGAGTGTACATAAATCATGGCGTGATAAAAATTTCACAGTAAGAGCTGCGTGTGCCAAACGTACCTATGAATTACCATGGTGGAGGTGGGTTAATGCTGAAGCTACACAATTCACATTCAACAAGTAAGTACACGGCAGATTCGGCATTAACTTATTCCTCTTGGTGGCTCAATGGTTTGACCGTTCGAATGGAGTCGCTGTAAATTACTGTGTCGAGGATCGAGACCGGTAGTTCGATCCATTTATCACTTTAAAAAATTCTCAGCCGTGATAATTCCCCATCAGGGATATTCCTGAAGTAGCATGAATGGATATTGCGACATTTGTAGCTTCAAGAATATATAAATATACATATATATATATATATAAACAGGCAGTGTTCCAAATGTACAAATGAGTTATCATGGTGGAGGTATGTTAATGCCAAAGCCAAGTATGATTTCCCCACTCTCAACAGGTAAATAAGTACAGCAGATTTGGCATTAACTTATACTTCTCTTGGTGGCTCAATGGTTTGACCGTCGAATGGAATCGCTGGAAGTTACCATGTTGAGGGATCGAGACCCTGCGGTTCCAATCCATTTATCACTTTAAAAATTCCCCTTCGGTGATAGTTACCCATTGGGATATTCCCAAAGTAGCATGAATTAGATATTAAGCGACATTTGTAGCTTCATGAATGTATATAAATCAGTGTGATAAAAAAATTTCATAATAAGAGCTACATGTTCCAAACGTACCAATGAGTTATTGTGGTGGAGGCGGGTTAATGCCGAAGCCAAGTACGATTTCCCCGCTCTCAACAGGTAAATAAGTACAGCAGATTCGGCATTAACTTATACCTCTCTTGGTGGCTCAATGGTCTGACTGTCGAATGGAGTCACTGGAAGTTACCGTGTCGAGGGATCGAGACCTGGCGGTTTCGATCCATTTATCACTTTAAAAACTCCCCTTCAGTGATAATTCCCCATCTATCATGTATATATATATATATATATATATATATATATATATATATATATATATATATATATATATATATATATATATATATATATATGTATATGTGTAATTCCCATCTATGTGTGTGTGTATATATATATATATATATATATATATATATATGTATATATATATTATATATAAATATATATATATTTATATACATATATACAGTCTATACACACATATATATATACATATATATATATATTATGATATATATATATATATATATATATATATATATATATATATATATATATATATATATATATATATATATATATATATATATAATGTATAGTGACAGTTTTCTGCTCTATTTGCCTCAAAGTTATTCTATCTTTTCATGTTGGTACAATGAAGTAAGTAATGTTATGCTGTTGTCTATACTGTACTATTATTGTCTTTTAGCTTGTTCAATAAAATGTTCTAAATTTTGCAACTTTTACTGCAATAAAGTGACTAACTTAATTACTTTATAAGAGAGATTTGAAACTTTGAAATCTGTGTTATTTCAAGTGTGGAACTTTGTTATTTTCAAAGTCCATTAATGAAGAGAAACTTATCATAGCATTCACAAGTAGAAATGGTAATTACATGCTACATCTCTCTGATTCCAGGATAATATGAATATGCATGATTTTGCATCTCCCAAAATACCATGACTGATCCTAAATACACAAGCCATGTTTTTCACTTAAGTTATTCAACAGTGTTATCAGTAACTATATGTTTCTGTTACCATCACACCATAAATATAAATAAGGCATGTTTTATGGACAACAGAGACTACATAGATAATAGCAATAAAAATATGATAACATAGTGTATGACTAATAATTGCCATAATTGTGCTTATCCTTCACAAGACTATTCTTCTCGGTTTAGTTTTCAATAATCTGTAGTTCATGCATCATCAACACTGTATATGTAAAATGAAGTTGCTTGTAAGCTTTTTTGATTGACTGGTTTGCTTATTTGTGTTCTTGAAAGCCATTTAAAAATAGAAAAGTCTTTTCTTTCATGAATTCATTTGCTGATCCTCTGACATATTATTACTATGGACAACAATCTAGCAACAACATCAACTCACCGTATACGTTAAATTATACAGCCCTTTTAAAACATACGCCTCTGTAGATGCAGTAAACGGGAGTGGCACATTTGCTGTAGGTATGGAAGATGTAACACTGCAATTTATACCATAAGACAAGGGCACCACAGGATCATCCCGAACTATGACTCGCACCAAATACCTGCAAAATATCAATATGAATGTAAGAATAAATACTGAATAAACATGTAGCTTCAATACAAAATAATATTGTCTGTAACTGAACAGATCTTCAAACAAGTGTTAAAACTCTACCAAAATGAAAAATTAATGATAATTAATATACAACCATATTATCACAAAAGATTTTAAAATATGAAATGTACCTCAGTGCTTATGTTGAACTAACATGGAATCCCACACACAAATACAGGTACAGTATTTAGTACCAAGGAACTTTTGATGGTTTTATTTTCCCAATTTCTCTTTCTCTAAAACACATCAGTTCACTTCAAAAAAACCACAAAGACAATTAGTCAATTACACAATTCTTTAGGAGTTAAGCATTCTGTTGTTTTTAAAAAAGCCACAGTTTCAACTTTGTTTTTATGAGGAAAATTCATATTAAAATATGAGGCCATAAAGCTCCAGTTCACAATTGGAATTTTCATGGCAATTAATAATATACATGTCTGCTGAATTGCATTCAATGCTCCTAAGGTTTCCAGCACAACCATATACTGTACTGTATTTCTAAGATATATACCCAATTCATAAAAATGAAAAAAACTATGCTCAGATGGCTGGCAATGCTGCATAGGTGGAAAAAGTGTTGGTAACACTGCTTACAAGCATAAGCTGTCTCAAAAATGGTTATTGTGGGGGTGGTTGGCCAGGGCAAGAGTTGGGGGGGGGGGATGTCAGGCAAGATGCATGGGGAGGGGTAGGCTGGCATTTGACTTCTTGAAACCTTTCACAATGTTATTGGCTAAGGAGCACCAATGTCACTTAACTTCATTTTGTTTTTCACTTTTGAGTGGCTGAGTATTGTGGGAGGGAGGGGGTAGGCCAGGGTTACAACTCATTGGGTCAGGAGAGCTGAGTGGGAACGGTTGGGCAAGCATTTGTCAGCTTCAACTGTCTCATGTCCCTTTTTCACTTCATTTATCTTAAAATACTCTGTTTTATGTTTTTTCACGTTCACTGATTCTAAATCAGATATGCACTCTGAAGTTGAAATACCAGTGAACTGAAGAAGTTGAACAGATTAAAAAATAGTATGCATAAACTGCCCCGCTGTGTTGCATCAGAACTTTTCATGCTCATCAGTGTCTTAGCCTATGTTCATGTGTATATGAACACCAAGTATGCACAAGTGTATACAAACACATTCACACCACGTTGAGATAAACTACAGTGCACACTTGCTATGTATTTATGCGGTACTGCATATGAAAATTTATAAATCCTTACTTGTCCAACACATATAATTAAGCACCTTGGGCAATCATACATCATTGGTTGAAACCTTGTGTAAATAGATCACTCAATATGTTTAATGATAAACACAATTATACATAAATCATGCTTCATTAGAGGACATTAATTTGTATCTAAATAATCATGCACACATCAAAACTGAGAGAGCACTGAGCATAATACTGCTGACAGCACAAAGTGGCAGAAATACATTAATACAAAAACATTTTACATTTAGTTGTTGTTCACTTTTCATTTAGTTGTAACCTTTATAAATTAAATCACATTTGGGGGCAACAGCTATTGCATGTCCATACAAGTCTAAGACATAATAAAACAATTAGGTAGTATTTAGATCAAATATTTTCACAATATTGTTGTATCAGTATTAATTACTAACATCATCACAAAATTGGATTATTGCAAGGCAAATTATTGTAACCCAAACACTACCTGTAATCATTCCTACTTAGCCAGATGTTCTTAGCCTTGATTCCAGTGGAAGGCATCCTAGGCAAAATGAATATAGAGTACTGTCAAAACATCCAACAAGACAGACCATGAAATACCAATGAGTGTCTATGCACAATAGTTTCAAGGATAATTCTGACAAGAGCTCGAACATTTGACACACACCTGGTGGAGAACAGGTGTACTACACAGTCATCCGGGTCAGCCAAGTGATCTTTTGTTTGAATGCCAACTCACTTATTGGTGCAGAGATATAAACTATCTTTAATAGTAGGTAACAATCATCCCAAATAATATGAAATTTGGGCCTAACAGCCCTGAGCTAGAGCTTGGGAGATCTTTACCAAAGATGACAACAATGCATTATTCCACTGTTCTGGTACAGAAGAGGTGCTGAAGAAGACAATATATCACTTTGGGTTATGGTGAAGACATGAAGGAAGTAACACAAGGTCCAGCATGATCCATGCATGTACAGTACTACTTTCATTTAAAATATGAGGTATGCTACTGACTCCTAGGCCATTTATATTTTCTAATAACTTATAAATGAAACTCTCTTAACAATGAGAAAAATATTTAGATAATGTCTATCTCAAACATCTTTGTCTCATAAAACCACACAGAATATGATACAGTACACTTCAATAGAGGCTAATAAAGATATCAAAGATTATCTAATTACACTGATATTTAAGCTAAAATTTGATCTAATCTTTATTTATAGTAACTGCAGTGAAGATATTACTTTGCTAAAATCTGATATATACTTCTCATTCATTCTATACAGTATATCATTAAAATTTAAGTTCAGTTAACTACTGTATTTCACTAGAATCTATCCAGAGGTGTGCGTCCATAAGTTGCTTTATGGAAACATAACCTAAAATTTATATGATATTTTGTGAAACCCTTCCAAGGTTTCCGTTCACTAAAGTCAAAGTACAGTATCAAGTTTCAAAAACTGTTTCAATAAAACAAATATAAGTTTCACGAAACTGCTAACAGTCAATGATTTGCACATAAATGAACCCTGAAGTCTAACTACACTGTCAGACTAAAAAAACATCATGCACTTTTTGTATAGAGAAATGCAGTTGTCAAGCTGTACAGTTTTTGTCAAAAACAGATAACTTGGGCAAAAAATTTTTGAATTAATAAGTATAATGGCAGCAACAGACATCATTCTTGTAATAGACAACCCTGAATTAGTTAACTCGTGCTGATACTACTACTTCTACAAACTTAAACCCAGGATCACTGAAAATTCATGAAATGTGAAATAGATATACATTATATGTGCAAAGCATACATATAACTTTTATCTAAACTTACTTTGAGGAGGAAAAATTTCCAGGTGTAGCCATATTTGCAGCAGAGTAGGTTGCTAACTGGTCCTTTGTTTCCCCAAGGGAAACATTCCTGGTATTAATCTGTAGAGTAAATAGAGAAAATAATTAGTAGGCTCTAAGCTAATGGTCATCTACCACTGATCAACAACAACAGATAGGTGAGGACAAGTTAAGATTAATCATAGTTATAGAAAAACTGTTGGTCACAGAGTGGGGGTCTTTTTATCCAGACCTAAGCATAAAAATTCAGCCTCCCCTCCACAGGAAAGGATGCTGGCACAGCTAATTGCTAGGAATTAGTCACCCACAAGGGGCCAAAGCAACTAAAATTGATTTTCCTTTTCCACAATGCCACTAATCTGAGGCACTGTAACAAACCAAATAGCTTACCTATCTCTTTCTTCTTACCTTCCCCTTTTCTCCTACTTATTAGTTACAATCTGCTCGGGCAGAGTGCATTTTCATCTCAGTACAATTAGTTATAATCAAGTGAAGTGTTGATTCCTAGGAATGCACTGGTACCATAGTGCCACCAAAGAAAAAAAAATGAAAAAAAGTCCTTTTGTGATTACATAAGCTACACCTGTACCTAGAGATACAGAGCCATCAGTGTGACCTTTACACGGCACACTCAACCACAGTGCCACCTTATTGAAAAGGTGCCACACTGCTAAAGTGTCACCCAAATCTGAGGGACACTTCCTCACTTCCCAAGCACATCCATTCAACCCAAATAGACGTCATTACCTACCAGAACCTTGGCGACAGAATTACAGAGCCTTCATGGATCTGGGGAAGGAGGCAGGTCTCACGGGACCAGAACTCACCAAGTGGGTCCAGGAACAGCTGGATGACTTGGCCAAGCAAGAGAAGGAAGAATCACTGGAATGGCAGAATTATGAAGCCGAACAGAAGAGGTATGAAGAAGAACAGAGGCAGCTGGAAGATGCAAGAGAAGAACAAAGAAGACAGCACGAATTAGCCCTCGAGGAAAGCAAACAAGCTCTCAAGGCAAGCAAGCAAGCTCTCGAGGCAAGCAAGATGGCTCTCAAAGAAAAGGGGCTCAAGCTGGAGAGGGCAAGAAGGGAAATTGCTGAAGCCATGGCTATCCAACAAGCCTCCAACCCCACACCTGCTGCACCAAATGCTCCGATCTCAAGCATTAATTCCCTAGTGCTCAAGTGGATTGACGAAGAGCCAGAAGCATGGTTGGAGGAAATAGAGTCGCTCTTTGAGAACTACAACACCACCAAGACAGAGAGGGCCTTAGTGCTTGCCAAGCACATGGAAGGAAAAGCTAAGGCAGCCCTCCGCTCACTGGAGAAAGTCAGAGAGGCAACATGGTAGAAGTTTGTAGGGACATAATGAAGCCCTATGAAATAATTCCAGAGAAATGGAGACAGCGGTTCCGAGGTCTTGCCAAGGAAGTCGGCTGGTCCTGGACTGAATGGGCCTGTCACAAGACCCAGTCTGGTACCTGCTGGTTCAATTCCCTGTTGTGCACTACATTTGAGGACCTATTCAATCGGACCATGCTGGAGGATCTTTTCCAATGTGTGTCTGGGCCCCTTGCTGTGTATCTCAGTGATAAGCAGCCCACCACACTTATGGAAGCCTGCCGTAAGGCCAATTCATGGAAATCCTACAACCAGTCCCACAGCACATCTCAGCGGCGCATAGTGCCACCCGGGTACCTTTCAGGCTCGACTCGCCCGAAAAATGGACTGCCTAGCAAGCCTACGTGCACCCAATGTAAGAAGTTGGGGCACATTGAATCTGATTGCCACTACAAGTTGGGCAACAATAAGCAGCCTTCCGACAACCAGAACTCCGTACCCTCTACGTCCACTCAAACCTCTCCACTAACAGTCAACGCAGGTCACTATAGTGCTGGACATCCGGCCTGCCCAAATCATGTACCAGACAACAAGTTTGTCAACTTAATTGGCACCTCATTCTCCGCGGCCGGGCCGCAGAAGACCCTTCACACCGAGAGGCTGGATACCCAGTTCATCTTGGTGGCACCCCTTAATGGCTCTAGCCTGCCCATGGCCCTTCTGGTCACAGTAGACACCGCAGACGATGTTAGCCTGACTTCCAAGGCCCAAGTGCCAGCCAGTGCCACGCCTGACGAGCAAACTCTGTGGGAGTTGAAACAGATAGAGGGCCACACCACAACCATTCCCACAGTCAAGCTCCAGGTCACAATACCTTGGGGCACGCTATACCTCACTGTCTTGGCGTGGTGAGTGGGATTCGGCCAGGAGTGGATTTCCTGTTGGGTTGGGACCTCCTCTGGGGAGGCCCTTCCCCAACACCACTTCGCAGCCACGCTACCTCCTCAACGGAGACCATGACTGTAAGATCACCAAATCAAGGCACCACCACTCTGACTGGTGTGCCACCACAAGAAAAACCACCGGCCTGCCAAAGTGGTCAGCGGAAGGGGCACACACAAAACAATTCTAGGCCTAGTCTTCCCTCTCCACGAAAGGACACTCAAGAGAAGCAGTACTGTTGTAGAGCATGCCAAGTGACAGGCCACTCCAATAATTGGGAGGGCTGCCCAAATAAGCAACTCCAGTGGATGCTCCAACTCAAGACTCTCCAAGAGGCTCTGACCTCCAGCTGGGACAGGAATCTCTGTCTCGGCCCAACTTAAGCCATCCGTGAGGTATTGCACCTCCGGACCCCTTGTCAGGCATGCCTGACCAGCAATCGCTGCCAGTGCCACTTGCGAGCTCTGAGCAGTGCTACGCTCCATCCATCTTGGACGTTGAGCCACCACTTGAAGAGGACCCCGTGCCCATCTTAGCAACCCGTGAGCCTCCAGCACCCAACACTTCTTCCTCACCACATCCCTCCCCAGAGGATGAACTCCTGGTGGATCAACCTGCTACACCTTCTCTGGGAGACCAGGATGAGACCGCTCTTGCTCTGGTTGTCGCAGCAGCCGGAGTGGGGAGCCCTCCTGTAGCCTCTGAGGACACCCCTGACTTTGCACCTGCTAGCCCTTCTGGCCTTTCCCCAGAGTCAGTGCCCTCATCACCTCTTAGGAATGACATAGATAGGCCTTGGAGGGACCCAAAGAAGAAGAAGAAGGGGCAGAAGAGAGCCAAACAGTTACAAGAGCCACGAGCTCAATTTGGCACTCGTGCCCTCTTGGCACAGTGCCTTTCCATCTCAGAGTGGCCCTGGCTCCTGCCCAGAGGAGGTAGCCAGCATGATCTCTGTCTTATTAACAGCCTAAACCAGATTGAGTAAGTCGTAACAGCAACCTTGTCACTTACACCTTACAACAAGCAGCAGTACCCACGTTAAGTATATTGTAATTGCGAAGCCAGTCATCCTAACTATTGTGAACAGGCCAGTCATCCTAACTATTGTGAATAGAGCCACTGAGCTCATGAAACACATGGCATAATACCTCGGCTGAGGCAAACATTTACCATATGAGGCAAACCTCATTTACAGAGCGCAGGTTATATTTTTCTTTACTGTGATTGCAAATTCCAGTGTAAGACATTGAATACTTGTAAGATTGCAAAAAATTAAGTATACCTTAGTTTAACCAGACCACTGAGCTGATTAACAGCTCTCCTAGGGCTGGCTCAAAGGATTAGACTTATTTTATGTGGCTAAGAACCAATTGATTACCTAGCAACAGGACCTACAGCTTATTGTGGCATCCGAACCACATTATACCGAGAGATGAATTTCTATCACCAGAAATAAATTCCTATAATTCTTCATTGGCTGGCCAGAGACTCGAACTCAGGCCTAGCAGAGTGCTAGCCGAGAACTCTACTGATTCAGCCGAGGAACTTGTAAGATTATAACTTAGCTAGTTATTTTTTACCTCATCTTATACATGAAAATATATGGTAAATAATATTTTGAGAAATAAACTAATTAAGAATAGCCTGCCCAATTCAAACAATATTGTATACAGTATTCCTTGCAAAGAAAAGAAATCTGCTAGAGACTGTGTTTGCTGAAGCTACATCCACCAGGAATGTTAATCTCTACCCTGGATTATCCCTTGATCCTTCGTCCCTGTCTTTTTTGTTTAAAGAACATGCTGCCCAGATTAACAAACTGTAACCCTGCGCCCCCCCCTTCTGTTTTTGTATATAATTCTCTGTCAACTTCTTTTGTATTCAGTGTTAACTTGAAAATGTAGAATAAACTACGAAAGTACTTGTTCAAAGTCCCGGTTTTCACTCGCCACACTGAATACAAAAAGAAGTTGACAGAGATTTATATACAAAACAGAAGGGGGCAGGTTACAGTTTGTTAATCTGGGCAGCATGTTCTTCTTAAACAAAAAAGACACGGACGAAGGATCATGGGATAATCCAGGTAGAGATTAACATTCCTGGTGGACGAGCTTCAGTAAACAGTCTCTAGCAGATTTCTTTTCTTGCAAGGAATACTGTACGTATTATATAATAATATATATATATATATATATATATATATATATATATATATATATATATATATATATATATATATATATATATATATATATATATATATATATATATACTGTATGTATAAGTCAACCGCCAGGTTTGAAGGCTGTCTTTACACTGATGTATCTGTTTTAAGAACAGAATTTAGCATCTCGCCTTTCTTGAGATGTTCCTGGTAGCTGTGGCCTTGCCTGGGTCAGGAGATCCCTTCTCTTTTCGTCATAAGATTCTCTCTAAACCTATCTTTACACAAAGGCTTAATGGACTGAGACACTGCGATAGAAAACTAGACTTTATTAACAAATTTAAAGAAAATAACTCTGCAAAAACTATGATCAAGAAATGGAACACATTACTATAGGGAATACTGTCCCCCGAACCAGTATAGATATTATTTTACACCAAACCATAACAGTCAATGACCCCCTTGTCATCAAGCAATACGATAAGGTCATAATGACCACAATACAAGTAATATAGTCTGTAAAAGTAATAACACCACTTCCCACTAATTGTCCTTTCAGGACAATGTTTGAGTTTCCTGTAGAAAGAGATATATTAAAATCTGCAATTGTCAATGTACATAAATGTTCAAACAGAAAAATGGGCAATTTCATTATGTTGACATCGATCAGGTTCACTGCTTTTCAACCGGGGGGTTTTCCTTCTAAAATCCAGGAAAGAGAAAACTGTCACTGTGCATTTTACTTACTTTTATGTCCATAAATAAAGTATCTTCATACTGGCGGGCTCTTTGATCACTACACCAGGTTAAAACACATTTCTGCTATTGCCGCTTGAGGCAGTCTCTCTCGAGACTCAAAGTTCCTCCTGTCATATATCATGGGGAATCACACAAACACACACACATACCTCCCTGGAATCTGGGCATTTCCGATGCATTAGCTCAGTGACCGAAAGAACACACATTGTTTCTATGCGCTTAAAATGCATTCGTCAGATCCCAAATGCATATACATCACACATTCCTCGCCACCGGCACCAACACCTCTACGGCGAAAGTGCCCTGCCAGATCATCATATCACACTGTTCAAAGACTTTCAAAGGTCACCCTCGTGACTGTTACATATATATATATATATATATATATATATATATATATATATATATATATATATATATATATATATATATATATATATATGTATATATGTATATATATATATTAAATATATATATATTATAAACACACACAAACACACACACACACACATATATATATATATATATATATATATATATATATACACACACACACACACACACACACACACACACATATATATATATATATATATATATATATATATATATATATATATATATATATATATATATATATATATATATATATATATATATATATAGCACCAGATGTCACTATTATATGCTTTGTTCAAAAACCTTTGAAGTATGTTGCAATACTTTTTTTGACCGAGTGTACCTTTAATTTTCATTTCAATAAAGACAATGAGACAGAACCAGCAGTATGCAGTATGGACAGGGAAATTTCGGGGTGTGTTTAATATTATACATACTAATCTATTGAACTATATCATGGAATACAATTCTTCAAGAGAACAATGTAAATTCCCCTATTTTGATGAATTACAAACATAGAAAACCAGTTCCTCTTATGTTTTTCAAAAAGATGGTAAAGAAAAAAAAAAGAAAAATATTCCAGAGATTTTGTGTAGACTCTATCTACCCCATAAATTTCTTCAAATTGTCTACAGATAATTCCTACAGTGTTCGGTGTTCCAAACTCACTTGATGCAGGTGACTCTTGGCATATCACCAAGGGATCCAGGACATAACGCTTTCCATTAACCATGCATAGGAGAATGATGGTGTATTCAGTTCAAGTAGACCTTACAAGTAAAGTTTTTATCTACCGCATGACTGAATGCACTAATTAGATACTTTCTTAAATACCAGAACAAATTTCATATTTGTTCATTAGAACTGAAAAATTTACTTACTGGAAAGTTTGCAAATGTCCACTGGCAGACTTTTGACATATTTAGAAAAAATATTTGGGATCCTCAACCAAACTAAAATCTTTTGCCATAAGGAAAAACAAGCTTGAAAAAATTTCAGATCCTAACTTTATGCCTCCAAAACATTTGTAAAACTAATTAGTCTTATGGCTATAAATGACAAAAACTTATTCATTAACCTATGTAAAACATCCACATTCATGTTAACATACCGTAGCAGCACCAGTCCCACAATCAGCAGACACAGCACAGCCAAAGGCTATTCTTTCTCCTTCATAAACCTCAGCAGTCAGATAGTCAACCAGGTATGTAAAAGGAGCATTTGCTACAGTTACGTAGAAACTGATGATGAAACGATATTTCAAGCCAGTTGATGGAGTAGAAGCTAGGGAAAAACAAAAAACATCAGGTTTATAACAATGAAGATGAAAAGTTAATATTCAGGAAAGGCATATAAAAAAATATATACTTCACATAAAGTGTAGACCAGCCCTTCTTGCTACCTACTTCATGTACATAATCCATAAATCTAAGTCAAAAGTGACAAATTTTTAATTAATTCATTTGTATTTTTCATAGCTAACAAACCTGAGGTCTTAACATTAGGATAAATCTTCTTGAGCCAGCTGGAAACCAGTTAAAAAACAATCAAAATCACATATGCAAGGAATCTGTGGCATCTGGCATCTAATATGCAGACGAGGTGGCAGCGGGTTAGAGACCTAGCTGGAACCTCCTGACACATCAGGCTTTCTTCCAAACCAGGATGAGACATAAGAGGGGTAGCTAGAGGCAGGCAGTCATGTTAAGACCTAAGGTTTGTTAACTGTGAAAAATAAAAGTTAATTAAAAATTTCGTATTTGTTTATACTTGGAACAAACCTTCGGTCTTAACATTAGGATAGAGTCACACTTGCAGGAGGTATGAGAATTGTGAACCAACTGGAGGTTTGGCACACCTGCTCAACCTTCCTAGAAATTAGGGTTCTAAGGAAGGAGACCTAAGGCTCTGAGCTGTTAGAGAAGAGGGTATCTAACACTCAGTTCACTGGGCTAAAATACAATGCAGACTGTTAGATTCATTGCATATATGGAAGTCAAAGAGAACTATATCTGTTCAAACAACAAACCCTGTCAGCCACACGTATCGGGTTTGTTACCACTTCTCACTCCCCTTGCTGGAGAGAGAAGCAAAGCCTACTGAGAAGCATATTTGTATGCTGAATGGAACATTTCAATGCTGTAATGTTATGGCTGGAACACTCACCTGTATCAAGCCAGTTCCAGCATATGATGTGTTATTCTTCAAAACTGCAAGTAGGTAAAGAAGAAAAGAAAAAAATGGAAAGAAAAGAGACCCGTCATCTCATTCATTCTCTCTTCCACACTATCATCTTAGGCAAGATACAAACAGTCCCACAAGGGGCACTGGACGAACTGCACAACTTGTTGAGCAGCCACCACCGGACCCAAGGAAAGTGTCCAAGGATCTGTGGGCAACATCCTCACGGTAGAAGGAAGTGAAAGTGGTCTGACGGAGCCAAGAACCAGCATTCAAAATCCTATGAACAGACAAGTTCTTCTTAAATGCCAGAGAGGAACCTGTCCTCTGATGCATGTGCTTTAGCATGTACGGTATTGGAGAGAGAACTTGACGATGAGGCATAGGCTTGTCTAATAACCCCACCTAGCCAAAACAAAATGGTATTCTTGGACACTTCTTTCTTGGTTCAGCCTGTGCTAACGAAAAGTCAATGGCACCTATGTCTTAGGTGACAAGTCCTTTTCAGATAACAACTCCGTGCTCTGATGGGGCAGTAACTCCTGAGGACCATTGTCAACAAAACCCCTAAGGGAAGGAATGGCAAATGAGGCAAATTTGTCATCTTGAACCATGGGATTCTGAGTCTTAGCCTTGAATTCATGATCAGATTCATGGACAGTGCCAGCTAAACATTCGTTCCCATCAACACGGATGTGGCTAAAAACACGTCTGCGGACAACATGGTCAGGAGAGAAAACCATAAACCTTGAAGGAGAACGTCTTGTAGACCTTGGAATAACTGGGCTTCTAATAGGGGAATCCACCACCTTCCACTTCTTAATCAGAGCCTTATTATCTTTCTCCAAACCTTGCATGGAATGAGGAGGGGAAGAACAAAAGACTGAAGCTGCCTTCTGAGGGGTTGCAGGGCGGTGAACATCATCCACAGGTTCGTCCTAGGCCTAGACTGGGCTCTGGGTCTGCCACCTCGAAAGGGCAGAGGCTGAAGTGAAGAACACGTCCTGGTACTTGTTGATGGAGACTCCCTGGGATGTTTAGACGAGTGAGCTAAAAGGTCCTCTGTAATTTTCTTCTGAAGTTCCGAAGAAATGTCGCTGACAGTAGACTGAGGGAAGAGGTGCTGGCAACCAAGAGGAGAATACAATAGGGCAGACTTCTGAGAAGCAGTGACACTCTTTGTAGTAAACGAGCATCATAGCTCTCTCTTCTTCAAAACTCCCACCGTGTAGAGAGAGGGTAACTCTTGAGAGCCATCTCTGATGCCCCTATCTGTGTACAACAGGGCATTCAGCCAATCCAATGCAACTTCCTCAAGGAGCGAAGAACAATTCTTAACCTTGCAGGTTAAGGCCCCACCGACCAGTGTAAAAAGCGTAAAACTTCAAAAATCCTGAACTTAAGGCCCCCACCGACCAGTGTAAAAAGCGTAAAACTTCAAAAATCCTGAACAAGTTCTTCAAAAGGTGGTCGAGTTCTGTAGCGGCGAAAGCTGCCCTCCTAGACAAGTCAATAAGTCCTGAGAAGTTCCCCTGGGAGGAGGCAGCCACTCCCAGTGAGGGAGCTTCTTCAGTCTCGTATGAAGAATGCCTCCAGCGCACAAGACGCGAGGGAGGATAACTGAAGGATGACTTCCCCTGGTCTCTCTTCTCCGAGAGCCAGCCATCCAGATCATTGAGAACCTTCCTAGTGGAAGATGAAAGCACCATCTTCGGTAACTTGGAGGAGTTGGAAGGCTTGTCACTGATGCAAAACGTCGAAGCCAGGGAGGTCGGGGCTGGAGGCGAGAAGAATTCCAGAAAGTTCTGCGGCAAGTACGTCAATGAAGATGCACAAGCTGTTGGAGGGGAGCCCTGATCCACTTCACCAACTTCACCTTAATCCTCCGATGAAACGGGGGATAAAAGCAAATCTTGAGGGGCCTGGGCCAAAGAAGGTGGCTCTCTCTTGAGAAAATTTAAGATGTCCGCTAGCTGACGTTGAACAGGAGCTAGCAATGGGTCTGTTGTGTCTACAGAAGGCATGTGAGTTGGAGTCTTGGGTGCTGAAGGGTGATCCAATACTGAAGGGTGGTCGGGATCTGAAGGGTGCTTGTGCAATGATGGGCGCTAACTGATGCTTGGGCAGTAATGGGTGCTCGGGAAATACCGAGCATCTAGGTGTTGCTGGGAGATCCGTTGCTCTTGGGAGCTTGGGCGCTACTGAGAATCCCAGAAAATACATGAAGGCTGCTGCAGGGGCTCCCTAAATTTCTTGTAAGGCACTGGAGGGAAGCAGACCGTGTCCACTGCAGGCCTTTTCAGTGGACACGATTCATCACTGAAGCGTCAGCAGCGCCTATTCTCAGGGCTGGAAGCCTTGGAACTTGAGGATAGCCTACTCACTTCTGTTTGGATGCCTTTCCAATGGCTATCTTTGACACGACCTGGGAAGTTCAACAGGTCTGACTGAGGCGATGACTGCCCGTGGATAGACGCCCCGACCTCCCTTGGGCCTCCGGTATGACTGCTCCCAGGTGTAGGGAGTACGCCAGTAACCTTTACCCAGGAGCGTTGGCTGGACGACCAGCCGCCACCTCCACCGACACTTCACTAACACTAGCACTTTTTTCCACTTTGTCCATAGGGACACACACTGAAGCACCCAACTGAGTCACAGTATCTACAATTAACCCCATTTTGACATCAAAATTATGTACAAGTTTCAACTCGAGGCTGGCAAGGGGATTGGGTTTGGAAGTGAGGGAGCCGGGTAAAAGTAAAACAGGAATATCATCATCAGCAGAACTAACTACAGTCTTGCTATCTACTGTCTGTTTTTTTGTGGTCTAGCGGCTGCTTTACGTTTCCTGTCTCTAATTTCGCTAAATAAGACCCAAAACCTTCCATTTTCTAGCATCCCACTCTGAACATTTGTCACATGTTCGATCAACTGAACACTCTTGTCCCCTACATTCTACGCACATAGAGTGAGAGTCATATTTCTCTTTAGTGTGCCTAGTATTGCAGCCTTTGCTGCAACAGCATAGACTAGCAGCACTAGAGTCCACCACATTAGGCTAAGCCTAAGAAGTCAACGACTGATTTATAATGTAAGTCAAATTGAAGAAAAGCATCCTACACTGAAAATTAACAGTCTCATTAAGAGAGAACCTAACAAATACAAAAATTGTAGGCTACCAGTACTTCACCCAAAGAAGAATCTCAAAAGGAAAAGCGACGAAAGCCAAAATATAAGCTGACCGCTCACAATTGAAATACTGTCGGAGCTGGCAGAAAAACGACTGAATCATGCTGTTGAAGTCGCCTGTATCCCTAAAAGGGCGGGGACTAATCACCTACATTGACACCAGCGCTACCACAAATTTCAAAATTTTTAAACTGCAGGCGAGTGAAACTATAAGCAATGTAATTAATTGGTAAGTTACAAATATAAAACCTATTACATCTGTTGAAAACCATATTGCATTTCAATGAACAGCCAAGGGGCTAAGCAGCACTTGTTTGTGTACAGTATTTGGTCCTCCTTCCTTATCACTTAGTAAACAGTCCCCTCACACTGACTGCATATTACTAGTGAATGCATTGCTGTTGTTCCCCTTGCAGCCAGTTTTTCCCGTTGTTTAGATGACCCAGGCAAATGAGACACCGTAAATTGACAGGCAGTTTTATTCACTTTCATTCCTCCCTCTTTCAAATAGTGTTCACTTCATTTTTATGGTCTAGGATATGCTCTTATTAAATTCATAAAATCCAGTGAGACCAGTATTTGCTTCCACTGTTAAGATACTGAATGGGACAGTGCTGTTTCTCTATAAATCTTCTATGCGTCTCTTACACAGCGAGTTCAAGAGCTGGGCAAACACACTAACTTTGTACAGTAATGTTCTTCCACAGTTTGAAGTGAATGGTCTTCTGTTATTAAGGTACAGCTATATTTGTACTTTTTAGGCTTTTACCTTTATCATTTTGGTCCAAGGACTTCTGTTGGAATTTCAATTCCTGTTTCGTCTGTTATTTTAGAAGCATTTCACATACCCATTCAAACTCCTTCAGTGCTTGATTTTTTATGTTTGAAATGCCTCATTCAAAAGTGAAAACTGCTTCCAAGTGAAGATCTTTAGTCTGTAGTGCATTTATGGTAGCAGCATTCTCCATAAAACTGGTGTAATTAACCACAAGATGTAATGAAAATCATCCTTGAATCTACATCACAGCTGCAGTTTCTGATGAGTTAGATGGAGTGCATTACAGTAAATTTTGGAGGATTCCACTAAGGCTGAAACAATCTTCATTATGGGTGTTAAAGCTGTTTATCATCAAGCCCAACAAGTGTTGAATTACCACTGCTTTTCAACACAAGCATGCATTCATAAAGAACAAGCCAATGTACAGATAGATGAAAAATCAACTAAAGATAATGCATTCATAAAGAACAAGCCAATGTACAGATAGATGAAAAATCAACTAAAGATAAATACCTATCAGATAAGCCCAGGTCCAGAATAATAAAAATCATATTTCATACTTAAGCACTGTGGATGCTGAAATGAATACAAACAATCCTTGCCTGTCTAACCTTCCTAGGCACTTCTTTGTTTACAGGGAAACTGATCCATCATGCTTGCTCTGTACCCTTCTCCTACTCACTTGAATATTTAGCATGTGTTTGCCTTTTAAAAACTTCTGCACTTCTTATCAAAATGTGATCTTTTAAGTCTACCATAATACGCTACATACCAACCTGGCTGAGCTAGTCTAGTACAACTGTGTTCTTACTGGACTATTCTTCAGATGTGTTTTCACTGTCATATATTTTCTCTTTCATATGACTGAATGTTTGATCACTCTATTGTCAAGTTTTTGTTTACAGATATATATCATGCTTTATTTATAGGCCTTAAAAAAGGAGTTGATTTTCAGATTTCAGGGCAAATTTGTTGATTACATGTCCAAACAATCATTTTGTTTCATTTCCTAATGAATAAAATTTTCAATTTATAGAGCTGTAGTTTTTGGTCAAAAATTAATTAAAAGATAGTTGATCCAGAGTAATTGTGCCTAATTTACATTTAGATAGTATGGTTATAAATGTAAATGGCTCTTTTCAAGATTTCAGGTGTAACTTCTGATATGAAACTGACTTTTGAGAAGCATATTGGTAATATCACTGCCTCCGCCTCTCAAAAAGTTGGTTTCTTGCAAAAATATTTTTGAATGTTTCATGATGAAGCTAATACAGTACTGTATATCTAAGTGTTTTAACTATTTTCTTCTTCCTTGTTTGGAGTACTGTTCTCCAGTGTGGTCTTTGGGTGCTGACTCTCATCTTAAACTTTTGGACAGAGTTATGTCATTATGCCAACCCTTTAATGTTTGACTTACGGCATTATGTTTGTTGCATAAATTGTACTACATCCTCTGCACTCTTCTTTACCTGACTTAGCTGATTTTACTCAGAACAATAGGCAGGCTGCTGCTGCAAACATTGTCGTTTTCTAGTATTAGATTTAATGCTACTCAGCTTGCTATGAGTTTTATGTTGGCAAAAACTAAAATTTGGACTAGTTTGCCTAGTACAGTTGTATAATCTGGTCTCCAAATATTTAAGCAAGGATCAAATTTATTCCTCCTTCCCACTGACATCTGAATTTCAGGTGTATTGATTTTATTTCATATTTTCCCTAATATTTACCCATCTATCACCTTTTCCTACAACTTGTTTCTCCCTCAAGATTGTTTTCCCTATGGAGCCCTCTTGAGTTTAAAGCCTATTGACTCTGTCCATAAAAGTTTTCAGCTGAAGATTAAAAGAAAGACAGTGTAAAAGAAAGACAGTACATACATATAGATACTATAAAGTGTAATTCTTAATATAAATGCTGCTATATACAATATTTGTTTTATTTTTGTATAACTAAAATATAATGTGCTTTGCCAACAGCATAAGTAAAACAGCAAGATGGTAACCAAATGCATATGGGCATTACACTGACAATAAATCTGTAAGAAAACAGGAAATATAATTTGTCTTTACACTAAACTAAGATAACGGCTTACTTGTGGCACATGATGCAGTTGAACAACGAATAGATGAAACGCAGAGCGTACTACCAGCACACGAGAGAGGTGGAGAGGTCTGGGTACAGCCTGAACTGCAATTCTCACTTTCCCAGCAGTATGCACCTGAGGTGCACGATGGTTGCACACCCTATAACACAGCAATATCATAAAAAAAATTAAAAATATAAAAGAAAACATCCAGTCCAACACTGTTTTCCTAGTAATCACACTAGTTAATATCAAACTGATTTTACTAAACTAAACTGATGAAACTTCTTCAAAATTTTTTTAGTATAGAAAAGCATACAGACTAGTTTGGATTAAGATTTAGGTTTAAAAGCCAAGCACTAGGGCAACCATACCATTAGGCATTTTTCATTAAATGTTAAAGTTCACAAGATACACCTAAAGCTTTTGTCAATCGATAACTCAAATAAGAAATAAAATCCTGTCTTTTAAAACTACATTACTCTTTATTTTGGCCTCCTTCCTCTGTCAAGTGCAATCATGTATAAAAATGTATTTTACTGCAACATTTGTCTTTCAGATGTTACAATACAACCCAATCCCTCCCTTAGCTTTCTGCAATATAAAGCTGTGTGTACAATATGTATGGTCCATGTGCATTCTACACATACTTATGCCTGCTCTCCATTCAGAGCTTGTATAAATCCATTTTATTACCAATGGCTTTATAGCTTTCAGTTTTTATTCAAGTTAGTCCACTTTTTTTGCCCCTAATTTAAACTATATCTATATGTGGTCACTTTAGTCACTATGAGGAATAAATATGTGACCTGTTGGCCAAAAGTGGCACCCAACTAAAGCTCATTTTTAAACAATGGCTTGTATGCAGGAGGGCCAGCTATCTTGCACGTCTTATACCATGTAATGTGTAGGCATTCAGTCTTTTAAGAAAGCAAGTACATTACATGAATCTGTGTAAATGATAAAAGTTAATTCAATATTTTTTACCTACAAATTTATTACTTCTATAAGTGATGCTGGCCTTTTTGTGGTTTGCTTTGTACCAAAAAAAAAAAGCCTTTCATTACATTTTCTATTGTATATTTCTTCTTACTTTAGCTGAGCAAATTTTTATTGCAGACAGCACCAAGGAAGAGTCTTTGATGAACCTAAGGAGTGCTGTTGAAATCCCTAATAATCTGATTTCTGTACTCAAGCCTATCTTCCAAAGGTTTTCCAATACATGGTTTATTAGTAGAATTGATTGTTTATTAGTAGAACTGTAACTTAGGTTGTTCACATATTTCCCTTGATGTACCTAATTATTTTGATTACATATAACACAGAACCAGCATGTTCCTGTAAAAGGAAAGGGATATTTGTGTGCTATCTTCATGGGATGCTCCATACACACCTGTGTAAATATGCAGACCCCTTACAATGCCAGACATCTAATTTTCTTAAGCAATCTTTGCTGCACATCCATGTCCTTGACATACATATTTAGCTTAGGTATCTGGTTGTATAGGGTCTGAATAAGATTGTTTGATCTCTCCCCCCTCAAAACATGATATACTAATAAGTTTTAATACATCCAAGGACTTTTACGCCTAGTTGAAAGGTGATCAATGGTCTGACAATTAACTTTATATCCCTACTCACCATATGGTCACAGGTGATTTGGGGGGGGGGGGATGCAGAGAGTTAGGACTGACCAACACCCCCTTCAAAATTGTTACATCTTACATTACACTGTTTTACAGTCATTCTTTGTTTGATATTGGATCATCCTTTGAACAGATACTGTGATGACTGGACAGCAAATCCTACCTCTAAAAAAAGGTAACTTTGCAGTATTAAATAACAGGATCAAGTCTGTTTCCCCATCTAAAAAAAAAGAACAGAAAATGCAAAACCCACCTACATTTAGCAACAGACAAAGGAGCAGATATGGGGGTTGAGGCAGGATGGGGGGTTGATCCCACCAAGATATCCTGAGCTGCTAATGACTATAAATTATTGTGCATCGGCAACCTGGATGAAACTCGACCATCAATAAAATTGGAGAGAAAAGTATTTTAATCATATCTACTGGGCATGAAAGAACACATATTGCTGCTGCTTTCATGCCAATAAAAGATAAATACGTAAAGCTCTTATTATGGTGAAATCAAGAGAAAATCAGCGAACGGAATCTTGATATTTTTACACAAAACAAGCATGGCCCCCAACGGCCAATGTTATCTATTAATGAAAAAAATAGCTAAATTAATTTCACAACGAGATGTATTTAATTATATTTTGACTTAAAAACACTTTGTATAATGAAAAATAACCTTTTCCCATATAAATAAAGTATCTAGAGATTCATTTATGCTAACTAAAAGCAAGAAAAGCACTCTGAACTGTGTTGAATATGGCAGAATAAGCTTACCGCGTGATCGATATCCACACCAAAACATTAATCGCTATGATCGTATTTTATAATACAAAAGCATATGAGAATACATACAATATTATTGGATACTGTGAAGCAAAGCAAAGTTTTTTAAAAGATCCATGGAAAAGATGCATATCTGTTATGCTGATGTTTGTATAAAACAATATTAATATGTGGTTACAGAGTACAGTATAACGTAGGCTAGGCTACTGTATATGTATACGATATACCATAGTGTAGACTAAGCTAATTCTTGTTTATTATTCAATATCTCTTTTACTGAATTATCATGAGTCAATCTGCATGAACCTCCAGAATTAGCTGATATTAATAATTACTATACTGAATATGTATAGGGTATAATTTAAAGTGTAGACTAGGCTACCATATATGCATAGATGGTACTAAATACCCTAGTGTAGGCTAGGCTATATTCCAGATACATTTTTTCCAACAAATGATGGGTATTTTTGGAACCTAACCCATTGTAAGTTGGATAATACCTGTATGTTGATTTTCCTGGTATAAGGTGAAGCTTAAAATGTTCAATTTTAACCATTTTTCTTTTAGTGAGGCAGCTTATGTAGATGAAGGGGACATACTGGATAAAAGCACCAAATTTTTTCCAGGTGTACCTCAGTAGCCAGGCTTAAATTCTAGAAGAGGCACCAAGTGATTGGAGCAGCAGGATGCCTACACAATGCAACTTTATAACTGATTACATGCTCATTACATTATATCTTCTATATGTTGTACGTTTATCTGCTATATGCTGCAATTTTTCTAGTGTTTCAAGTTTTGAGGAATGAATTTTATGAAAATAGGATGGACACAGCGCATTATTTATCAACAAACTACAACTGAATCCCTGCACTGCCCACTGAATGCATGTGGAATAGACAAGTCAGCACCAGCGGCCTATGCATTATTTCTAGAAAATGTGACTCACTTCAGTGGCACTGGCAACAAGTTCAGAGAACTGAACTTGTTGCCAGTGCCACTGAAGTTCAGCAGTGATATCACAGTGGATGACCTCATTAGAAATCAGGCACACTGGCACAAATCCTGTAATTCACAGTTCAACACAAACAGACTGGAAAGAGTATGAAAGAGGAAGAGGGACAGTACCCTTGAAGGCAGGCAGCAACGGCCATGCCAATCGTTTGATGACGCCAGTTGCATATTTTACATTAAGCAAGATGGACTTCTGAGTGATTTACAACTCCAGGCACAGATGATAATGTCAAGTTTATGGCCAGGGATCTACAAGAAACAGAACTAGTGGACAGGGTTGAAGGAGTCACTGACCTTATTGCCCTGAAAGCAAAATATCATCTTGCTTGCTTCACTGGTTTTTGGAATCGCCACTGCTCTCTAGTGAGACAAAGAGAAGCTTCCAAGGATGAAACTGTGAATGTGAAGAAGCTCAAGGCAAGAGCTTTCATAAAACTCCTCATGCACTTTGAAAATCAGATAAAAGAGGGTACATTCTGCTTCAAGTTTTCTTCATTAAGACACCTTTAAGAGAAACATCTTGCAGACTTTGGTATTACCAGTGAGATCAACAAAGGAGATTTCATGGAACAAGTTTTGAATCACTTCCCCTGCGCCCAAGAGCAGAGTAATGGGAAACAAGTGATACTTGTGTTTGAACAAGGAATGCAACAAATGCTGAGGCAGGAATTCACACCAGAGTATGAAAGAGATGCTTTGATTTTGGCAAAAGCTGCAAGGATTGTATGAAATGAAATCTTCAGCTCAAGTGGGTTCAATTTTAATGGAGCCTTCCCCAGTGACTGTCAGAATCACAGCCTCACTGCAAGAAGGCCAACAATCATGACTGTAACTCAGTATCTGAAACAATCACAGCCTCATTGTACATTGGCCTCAAGAAGTCAAGGCCAACAAAAAGATGTATGAACTTGCAGAGTTCTGCACCAATCTGTAAACATGAAGATGAAAGGAATAGTCCCAATCCAGTCTATGAGCACATCTGCCAAGGTTCTTTTCATGGAACAACCATCAGTTTCTTCAGTCACTCACTGATCAAACAACAGGATGAAGAATAAGGATGTCAGGAGGAACAGGCACACACTAGCTGCCAACAAGAAAATGAAGGCACTGCCTAATCCAGACTATGATACAGCCCAATCCAGTTTGATACACAAGCTGTACATGACCAACTGAAGAGTTGGTCAAAGGAGATTGTATAGCCTGGTCTGCCTACCACGCCTCATTTCAAGATGGTTGTACTTAAGGAGTGGAAGCTGCCGTCACCCAACTTTTCCTCTCTTTAACAAGAAGGCAGCCACACCTTCAATGATAAAGCATGGGATGAATATCATCTGTGAGTGTACACAGTTCTTAAACCCTGGTAAGATTCCCATAATAGTATTAGATGCTCCACTCTATGCACTAGCCAAGTTCATTCTGTGGCACTGGCCTACCACACATGGTGAAGACCAGAATGTTACCATGTTTGGCAGACTTCACCTGGAGATGGCAGTGTGGAAGACACTTGGAGACTACCTAGATGGATCTGGACAAGCAGCAGCAATAACCCATGGAGGTTTAGCCTCTGCTGGCACAGCTGAATCATTCTTGAAGGCATCACACCTGACCAGAACTAGGTATGCCCACCAAGTCAGTGCTCTAGCATTCTCCAAGCTACAACATGATGCCTACCTAAAGAGGGCTGCAGGTATAACAACTGAAGATAGGACAGGAAGGCTGGAAACAAAGCATGATCACAAACAGCCTACCTTTCCAATACTGGGAACCATCTTGAAGATTGAAATCCTGGGACTGACTTTAGTTCGTGCTCACAGAGAAAGAGACTTTCCCCTATATGTCAGGATTCTGAAAGCTCTGGCACCTTGGTTCTTTGCACTTGACCATAAAAATTATGCCAGATGGGTCCCAATTCACATCCCCGGCATGGCAAGCCTTCCTCAACAATCAAAGAGGAGTTTGTTGTCAGAGGCAACTGGTTTGTTCAGAAGACAGCTAAAAGATTTTCCAGTATTCCAATCGATCAAGCCCATGAGCAGAATAATGAGCTTGTTAAGGGCCCTGGAGGAGCAGTTGGCCTAACTTTAAGTCCACAGGCCTTCAAGAAGTGGATGATTGCTTGACCTAGGCAGGCATGCCTTCTCACTGAATTTGAGCAAGAGTACACTGCCATCTCAGAAAATGACTACCACCACCATGAAGAAGGTCTGTCTGCACAGAAGACATTTCACAAGCAAACATTAAGCCTTATTCATGTTCAAGTTCTCAACGAGATGAGAAACCCATTCCTTGATGAAGGAAGTGAGCTGCTTGCACTTGACACACAGCACGTGTTTGAAAAACAGTACAACAGCTAAAAAAAGGATATCATCACTGAATGTAGGAAATCCATCCATGAGCCTATCAAGAGGAACTCTTTGCCTCTGTTAAAGTCACCATCCAAGAGGAAGTGCAAGCAGTCAGATGTGCAAGATAATGAGAAACTACTGATTGATTGATAGCAGAACAAGAGAATATTGTACAAACAAAGCATATCTTCCCAGGAAAAAAGTTAAGTATACCTTAGTTTTACCAGACCACTGAGCTGATTAACAGCTCTCCTAGGGCTGGCCCGAAGGATTAGACTTATTTTATGTGGCTAAGAGCCAACTGGTTACTTAGAATGGGACCTACAGCTTATTGTGGAATCTGAACCACATTATAGGGAGAAATGAACTTCTATCACCAGAAATAAATTCCTCTAACTCTTCATCAGCCGGCCAGGCAATTGAACTCCGGCCCATCGAGTGACAGTCCGCAGCTCTACCGACTCACCCAATGAAGAGCAAAGAAGAAAAGAATATATAAGAGGCAGGGAAAAAAAGGGGGGTCAGTTATGCCAAAGAGTGACATGTAACATGAAACTAAACTAGGAAATACCTCAAAAGAGGAAACATGACAATTTTGCACCATTTTAACTAAACATCACATGATCTGAAAGAGAACACACTTTTAACTTGATTTTTATGTCTTGAATGATACCACTTTACAAAAGTGGTTCATATAAACTAAAGAGGGGTGAAATCTCTTGGCGCCGGTTCTAGAATATGAGCAAGGACCCTGAAGATAGCATGATATAAATTTGGTACTTTTATCCAGCATGTCGCCATCCCTCTGAAATTCAGGTGCTAAGCTGCCTCACTTTTTTTTATAGAGCACTTTCTCCAATATTTTTCATCCCACTCTCCAATAGTCTTATTCCTATTTACTTTTTAAACAAAAGTTCATCCCAATTTCCTTTATATATCATCTTAATAATACTCTATTCACATTTTTCTTGTCTCATACAGTTCTTTCTGAAGTCTTTATGGTCTTCTGTTTTATTTTAAATTTTGCTATGTCTCTTCTTTATCATACTGCTTTTGGTATTTTATACTGTTCTCTTGGCTATTTTATTAAACTTTTTCTCCTTTTCATCCCAGGATTCCATAAACCATTTCTTTTCAGATACTGATCAGGTAACAATGCTACTCACCACAAAGTTCTTTCTTCAAATTCCCCTAAAAATCATTCAAACTCTTGAACACCACAGTATTTGAAAAGCTCATTTTGGGGCTTTATTTCTTTCCATTATTTTTACATGTAGACTAGAACTGTCGGGGCTTTACTTCTTTCCGATTATTTTTTATATGTAGACTACTGTAAATTGAAAATTCACTGATATAGGACTGACTGCAACTTTTCTTGCATTTCTGGAAATGCAGACTTTATGAATATTAGAGGTCTATAAATGTGAAAATGACAGTATATCTCTTTTAGTAGCAATTACTTCTCCAATTTCACTATAATCAGCATAGAAACCATATGAATTTAGGACTTTGAAGGAATCTTGCCCACTAAATAAAGCCTTTCTCTTATATTTTTCTTCCTGTTAACAAACCCTCTTTACCTCACTGATTACACTAAAGTTATTTTCAAACTTTACCTATTCCCAGTAAAATCTTTCCATAAACTGCAGTACAAATACCTCTAGGATTACAAAAAAAAAGAAAAGAAAGGATATCCTAACACAAAAAACAAAGCTTTGAACAAAAACTTACATAAATAGCAACCCAGCCTGTTGTTGCTGCATTCACTTCAATTCTTGCTACTCTGCCTGCTCTGGCTGGAGCAGTTTCCAATATAATAAGGTTACCACTAGCCACTGTAGCCGGTGTATTAAGAGAGCTAGTCCCTTTAATAGAGCCATAAACTTCTGCCAGTTCTCCTGTAAAATATGTTAACATTAACAAAAGAAAGACTACATATGTATATGTAAAGGTTTAAACATTAGGAAAAGCACACTGTACCATTCAAAATTGCATCATTTTCCATTCTATCAGCCCTACCACTTCCATCTACATACTCATATGTCTCCTGGTACCCAACAAAAATGAACTACTTAATTCTAAAACTGAGTAAAAAAAATCACTACTATACAAGAAAGACATCTAAAAATCAACCATGTCTGAAATTAAAATTATTGGCTAAAAATCAATCATGTCTGAAATTAAAATTATTGGCTTAAAGTGCATTTATGGATCACTATAATGAAAAATTTTAACAAGCACCATTAAAATGGAATAACAAAAATTAACTACTTAATTCTAAAACTTAGTACAAAAATCACTACTATACAAGAAAGATATCTAAAAATCATTACTTAACTCTAAAACTTAGTACAAAAATCACTACTATACAAGAAAGATATCTAAAAATCAATCACGTCTGAAATTAAAATTAAAGACTTAAAGTGCACTTAAGGATCATTATAACGAAAAACTTTAATAAGTACACTTGAAATGGAATAAGGCTCAGCAACCAAAATTAAGGAACAGCTGGACTAGGACCTTCTGTCCTCACCTGAAAAAACCATCCCAGCATCTGATTTGGAGTATCAGTAAGGAGAGAGGTGTCATTTTCACTGTGCATACTCTAAAATTATGAAATTTACTTCTAAAGGTGAAATATCCTTCCTAAAAATCATTAATACATGATTTCAAAATCTCCATTCCTGACTTCAATACTAGTTAATACACCTAGAAGTATACAACATAATATCTTTCCCTGGTAAGTAGTAAACTATAAGTTCCATTACTGTATTTGAAGTTCTTGCTCTAGAGTTCCAAATACAGAAAATGCCATTAATGACTTGTAATGAAATTATTCTCAAGGCTCTGCTTCTAGTGCTGAACTTTCACTAAAAGCATACCAATATGTGCTTAGGCTGTCAGGTTTTGGGAGTTATGTGAACTTTAATTGGTGCTTAATTAATATATTGTTGATACATTGGTTAAACAGTACTTAAACTATGTTGCGATACCTCTGGTAGAGGAAACTACTGTTTCACAACAATTTTTGCTACATATTTGTTTGAAATCATGTTGCTAAGTTAAAATTGAAATCATGTTGCTAAGTTAAAATTGAAATCATGCTGCTAAGTTAAAAATGAACTCCAAGGCTAATTCATAAATGAACTTCAATATTGGTTATTTCTTTGTTTTTTATTTTTCAAAATCTGTTTGTTTCTCAAGTTAAATATCAACAAATTTTTTGTGCATTTTCCAACAGAAAATAATAGGAAGAGAAGATAAGAGGGGCCTTTGCACAGAAAACAAAGAGAACAGAGCACAGAACATTTAGAGCAAGAGAACATACAACTAGGAAGCTTTAATGGGCATACTGGCAAACTAGATTATGTAAATTTAGACAACAATGGTATATTTGTGTTATATCCAACAAATAACCAAAGAATGATACTGTTAAGTGAAAAATACCTGCACAGGAAAGTATGAACCATTACTAATTACGACCTAGTTAACAGAAAAATGTGTAGCTACTATGAAGGTATCTCAGCGGATGAAGAAAATCTCTTTGATCTCTCATACCAGGGTCGAGTAACTGAAAATTTCTCTGTTGGATTAGGTGAGTACAACTCTCAAAACAATGAGAATGGGAAATTAAACAAAACTAAAAATCAGATGAACAATCCTTAAAAGGTTTCATAGAAATCAGACACCTTGGTGATAAAAACAATACACCCCAACAAATTCCAGGTGAAACTCTGAAAGAAAGAACCTACAAAAGGAAAATACTGAAGGTCAATGATGAAACAGAGGAGCCTCCATGGATAATGTTGAAATCAGAGAAGGATTAAAATTATGGAAGGAAACAAATAAGGGATAAATATGGCACATATGATACACAGAGAAATTGGCTGCATACACTATTCATGAAACAAGCAAGATTTAAGGTACAAATAAAAGAGCAAAAGATTTGTAAATTTAATATGGGTTTGTTATCATAAAAGCTGAAATGTTAATTCCAATTTAATTTACAATCTTAATTATTCCTGAAACTTTTGCATGAATTTTGAAAGTATATTATTTTGTCATGATACCTTATTGTACTGAACTAAAGTATGAGCATATCTTTAATTTTGTTATAAGATAAGATTAACAGAGACAAGAAACTTTTAAACATATAAAATGTTGGTATCTGAATAAACAATATTTCCCAGACAAAAGAATTAAGTGTTCAAACCTGGGATTTTATAAGTAGTGGTTGAAAATCCTGGTTCAGTATAAGTTCGTGTAAGAGTAAAATCCTGGCCGTGTGAAACTGTTGTTACGGTGCAGGTTGCATTTTGAAAGGCACGCACATTTTCAGGACATACAAGGGATGCATTTGGAGCTTCATACACAACAGCAGCAGCACTCGCTGATATATAAGGGAATGACCCCAAATAACCTGAAAGACAAAGTGTTTCAAAACAAAAAATTACAAATGAAAACCTTACATCAAACCCTCACTTGATTATCCTTACTCTAACCTTATTTGTGATGTAAGCATTCTTGAATTTGCAGGCCATGCAAGCCAATTGACAACACTAAACCAATCTTATCAATTTCAAAGTATAAATGAAAAATTATTTTTCTTCTTTTGTATAATTTCCCCTAAACCATTTCTATGTCACAATTTCAAGAACAGTAAAATATCATTTTCTGCAATGTTTAGAAAGTTTGGCTGTTAATTTTACATATACATTTGAAAATTTATTCTTTAGTACGGTGCTAGAAGAAATTCCTGTAAATTTTATTTACTTAAAATCAAGACTATTATTATTTTCTTAGAGGTTATACAAAATCTGTATGTTTGAAACTTTTTCAAGTCTCTGATCAAACTTACACAATGTTCACTTGCTGTATGTGTGTATGCCAGAATTTTCGAGAGCTAGATCCAATAGCATAAGCCAGTAAAATGAGTTAGGAAGGCATAGAGTTCCAGAACTTTGTGAATGAACAACAAGACCTAGCCTGTGTAGAGTTACAGAGGGATAGAGAAGAGGTAGGAGAAGAGCTTTTCAGAGAGCCAAGGTTTGTTTGGGGATGAATAGTCTATATGTCTCAGCTGATTACTGTACTAACAGGTAAAGGTCTTTCAGTGCTTTCTAGTATGCCTTCTGATAAGGCCTTGAATTATGATAACCTAAAGAGAGCACTTTTAAAGAGATATGATATAAATTTTCAAAATAAAATTATTTGGATACTTACCTACTGTCAAAGTTAGCTTATATCTCCACGCTGATAGGCAAGTCGGCATTCAAACAAAAGAAAAAAGACTGCTTGGCTGACCCAGAAAACTAATTCACGTTCTCCACCAGGTGTGTTCGAATGTTTTAGCTCTGGTCAGAACTCTCCTTGACATCCCACTAGGTGTAGGGAAGCTATGTGGGGTCTACTTGAACAGTAGGTAACAAATAATAAATTTTTTATAAAAATTTATTTGGGATGAATCTTACCTACTGTTAGTTACCTGATTCCCACATTGAGATAAAGGATGGTGGGTAGTGCAGCTAGACAAATTCCACTCAGCCAAGTGAGCTAGAAGCTGCTTGTATGATAAAACATTCTTATCTGATCTGGAATCCTTCCTGAATAATACCACCACCAAAAAGTTGAATTCCATTCAGGGTGCAAGGCTCTAATGTGTTTGCAGCCAAGAGCAGCCTTGCGGAGAAAACCAGAATGAAAGAAGTGGTGTGGTGGGACCCTTGTGCCTGGGTTCGAAAGCCCAATAACAACAGTCAACTACAAATGATACCTATGATACAAAGGTATGCTCCTGTACAACAAATGTACCCTCACGCTCCCCAGAAAACAACACCCAGGATTAAAATAGAGCTAAAAGATTGCACTTTCTTTCAGTTCAGGAAAAGACTTTATCCACTATTACTAGAGGGCTAAGGACTTTACAATTTTCAAGCGAAATTTCGACATCTTTAAGATAATGAGCAGCAAAAACTGAATTGTACTTCCACTGTTGCCACGTTAATTACGTCATCAAGAGACAAATTATTCAAAAACCAAAAGACATAGCAACCACTCTTACACTAGGAATATTTATCTTCAATAAAGGTATGAGATCTGGATTTAGTCTTTCATGTGCTAGTCTTATAGCTTAACAAAAAAAAGACATCACATTCTTAGATAAAGGAGTGTTAGGCTTTCTAACCCCACAAAATAAATTATTAACTCTGCCCCTAACAGGTTTTACTGCCCCTAACAGGCTTTAATCTATCTAAATAAATTTTAATTGCTCTAACAGGACAAAGCCTCTTCTTCATTCCTCATCAAAGAGGTTAAATTTGGAATTCTTACCGTTCTCGGTAGTAGTTTAGCCTTGACATCATTCTTAGCCCTGAACAAAGTCACAAATGATAAAATGGCATTTCCTTTACAAAAGCCTACCCTACTGGAGAATGATTGTAACTCGCTTACTCTTTTCGCTATTGCTAGCGCTACCAAAATGTGTCTTCGTGGTCAGAAACTTCAAAGAAACAGATTCCAAAGGCTCAAATGGATCTGCAGATAAAAATTTTAAAACTACATCCAAGTTCCATGACAGAGATTGATACTGAACTCTGGGTACTTCAATCTTAAACGATCTCATTACCTCAAGGTCTGGATCGTTAAGAGATATCCAACTGCAAATTACGCAGAATTGAGGAAAGCATGGATCTATATCCTCAAATAGCAGCTACGGAGAGACCCTTACTACTGTATATCTAGGGTATTGAAAGAACTTGAAGATGTTGTCTATAGAGGTCCTGGTGCTGGAAATCAGCTCTAGAACACCACCAGGAGCAGTACACAAACCATTGCCTCTGATACAAGGCCACAGTTGTTGCTCATCTTGATTTAAGGATAGATTTCTGAGATACTTTAGAAAACCCGCTTGCTTGGAGATGGTTGAGAGTCTCCAAGCAATTAAGTGTAGCATGTGGAGGCTTTGGTGGAACCACATGGAACTTGGTCGTCTGAGCAGATCCCTTCTTGATGGAAGAATATGAGGGAGATCTGCTGACAGAGCTAGAAGGTTTGGAAACCATTCTCTATGAGGCCACCATGGTGCTACTAGAGTCATTCTGCAATGGTTTGATTCCCGAAACTTGGTCAGCACTTTCCTTATTATTGTTAAAGGGGGAAAAGCATAGGTAATGTATCTAGGTTGGACCAATCTTGAAGAAACGTGTCTACTGCCCAAGCCTGAGGTCCTGGCATGGAGAACAATACTGTAAGTTTCTCTCTACAGACTCCACAGTGATTGGCAGACTGTGGATGCAAAGATCATTCTGTGGGTAAGACTTGTCCTTTCCTACACAACTGACCTGCCAAAACATTGTTTCCCTTGAATGAACTGTGGAACCAAAACTATGTTCCAGGCTTCTGCCCAAAGAAGCAACTTCTCGACTATCAGAAACATTGACTTCGATCTCATGCCACCCTGGTTTTTTATGTACAGTATGCCAAAGAGGTGGTATTGTCTGAAAATATTGCTACCTGTATTACCTTTCCTCTGGCTAGGTGTTTGCACTGAAGGGGGAATTTCCATACTGCTACCAGTTCTAGGTTGTTTATGTGCAACTCCTTCTCTTGTGACAACGATATCCCAGACATCTGATGGCCTCCCAGGCATGCTCCCTAGACTGTCATTGAAGTGTCTAAAAACAAGGTTAGGTCTGGGCTCTTTATCCTTAGGGATAAACCTGTCCCCAGTCTCTGACGATCCTTCCACCATGCTAACATCTCCCAAAGACTTACTGGGACCAAAACTAAATGGGAGTAGAGCTGAATTGGCTGCATCCTGAGGCTTACTAACCTGACAAATTTTTCCAGGGATGCCATGTACCAACAGAGACAGCCATTGTCTTGCTGGAAGCTTTATTAAGGGCTCAAATTTTCCTAGAAACAATAAGAAATTGTCTATTTATTTCTTTGATGGAAAAAACTGAAAACTGGGTCTATCCTCACCCCCAGATAGAAAATGGATTGAGTTGGAATCAAGGCAGGTTTCTGAAAATTGATAAAGATGTCCAGCGACTGAGCTAGGCACAGTAACAGATCCTTGGCCCTCCGAATTCCATCGAAAGAGTTGGCTAACATTAGCCAGTCATCTAAATAAAGCAGCACTCTCACTCCTAAAAGGTGACACCATCCCCCTAATGTAGACCTGTATTAGAAATTTTCGGAGACCGTCAAAATAACCTGCACAAATTTAAAACAGCAATTTCAACAACTTTTTTTCTATTTTGCCCCTACACAATAGTATATAAGCTTATAAACTATGCTGTGTAGAGTCCAGTACACAAAATAAAAAGGTAAAAAAAAATTTAAACATGATTTTTTTCTCTCTCTCTCTTTCTCTCTCTCTTATCTTTGAGTGATGCTGAATCTGTTCATGTGGGCCACTGTTCAAAAACTAGTATGTGAGGGTTTACAAGTCGTCCTCCTCCTGCTCTTTCTCTGCCTTGTGTTCTTCCAAGAGGTTGAATGCTGGTGAACTGGTCAGAAGAGGCACTGAGATGGCAGAGGTTCTTCAAAAGGCAACAGCAACACATCAAACTCCTTGTTGGATGAACCTGGCAAACTAACAAAGACTGGCAAACTACTTGCTTATGCTTCCAAGCTGAACAACCAAATTACCATAGAAGAGGATGGTGATGGGCTTGGATGCATGGGGGCTGGGGTCTGAAGAAGCTTTGAAGAAGCTTTGAGTGTACACAGATGAAAAGAATGATTCTCCTTTACAATCACCAGCTGCCAAATTTCTCAAGCTTTTCAGTAAACTCCAGGGGCCTAAAAAACAGATGTGGTCAATGTTGTGGTTCCTAACAGCTCAATGAAGCCATCCCAGATCCTAATCTTGTAGCTTGGTGTTGGGTGTGTGTGGGACTCCTCATCGATGTCATTGTTGTCAGGGTCTTCCTCCTCCATCTCACCAGTGCAACTTCATTAACTACCTTCTGTGAGACACTGGCTGAAAGGCAGGATTGCCACCATCACCCAGCCACTCTCAGTTGTCATCCTTGGGAACGCTGTTGCCTCCCTTTGCGAGCTAGGCACTACATCAAAAGCTTGGACATCAACTAGGCCTTCTTCCCCCTTCAGGATATAGTGCCATGTATGCTGCAAGGTCTGCACGGTGGCATCCTTTCAAGCATCTTTGAAGTTTTAGATGAAGACTTAAGCAAATACCTTCAAAGGTTTCCCATTCCTCTCATGTACAAGCCTTGCTCCTTCTCTTCCTCATCCTTGAACATCACCATTACCTACTCCAGGAATTCCCCTAGTACAGCCATTTGGTTGCAACAATAACATCTCAGTCCATCAGTTGCATTAGTGCAGTCACACTAGGAGGGAAAAACATGGCCCTAATAAGACCTTCATCACCAACCAACTGGGTTACAGCATGAAGAGCAGGCACACTGTCAATGAGAAGGACAGTCTCCACCCAGTGTCCAGCAATACCAAGGTCCTGTATCTGATGACAAACAACCTCCTTACAAAAGTGGTAATGGAACCAATCAGACAATCTTGACAGTGAACCAAGCCTTCACCGAGTGATACCAAATCACTGAAAGACTATCCATTAACCCATGCAGGGCATGGGATTGCTTCACAAGGCCAACTGTGACTGGTTGGACATAGCTACAAGAAGCATTAGCACAAAACAAAGCAGATGCATGTTTGGAAAGCTTTTGACTGGGTAAATTCTTTTACTTTTCGTCAGCCATGGTTTTAGTGGAGAAGGAGCTATAAGTAGGCCAGTTTCATCTGTGATGTAGATTTGACTCAAAACAAGGGTTTTGTTCATCAAGCCTTTGAATGTCTGCTGAAATTTCTCTATTCCCTCCTTGGAAGCATCCATGGTTTTGCCTTGAGCCCTTTCACTGGAGAGCCCATGTTGAACTTTGAACCAAAACAGCCAACCCTTAGATACCCAAACTCCACAAGCCCACAAAACCTGTGAACATTATAGCAGCTGCCTTCAACTCAGCCACGAAACTAAAATGATGTTACTGACGTCATGATGCATTTCTATCAACCACTTAAAACTGATGTTTTATATGATGTTGCTTTTGAGCTAATAAGTCCCTCCCACCCATCCATCCCCCCAACCATTCAATTACCCCCACTTATTCCCCCACAATATCTCTTTGTCAGTGTGATATATAAACAAGTATTATGATCATGTTTTTTCACCCGCACAACAATGCAAATATAATGGAAAGCTTTTTTTCAATCTTATATATTTCATATATATCCATGTACATTTTGGGGATCTGCAGTTGCATTGGTTAATGCCAAGTTACAGATAATGCATAAGGACAGAGTATATGACATCTGAATGATGCCTATAAATTATATTTAGTTAAAATGACGAATAACAAAAGTATCATGAAAACTAAAAGAAATGTCTGTAGTCACGAAGATTCATTCTCGAATCAGCAGACTACTGCAGATGAGTCAACAACTGAGTTTTTCATTTCACTGGTGTAATTTCATTAAAGCTTTTTAAATTATGAAATCTATGAACGTGAAAACACATAAAACAAAGTACAGTAAACCCGCGGGTTCACGTTCACAATTCGCAGACTCACCAATTCACGGATTTCTCTATGGAACATATATACACATTATTTGCAGTAAAATCGCCCATTTGTGGTATTTTTCACTGAAAAATATTCACTAATTACTGTATTTTCATATAATTTTCATGACTAAATGCACTTTTTGTGATAAAAATACTAAAATACTCAGGCACCAAGGTAGTGCTCGAGTTACGATAATTTGCCTTACAATAATTCAATTTTGCTATGGGGATAGCAATAGACAATGATACGACAATATTTAGAAAAAATATTTTTAAATTTCGTGCTAGTGCAGGCAGCAGCACACAATCAGGCAGCGAGAGAGACCAAATTACAATAGAACAACTTCTTTTCCTCCATCTCTTTACCCCATCTTCTAGTTAAAAAGGTAAAAGGGAATGATAAAAGTATTGTTGTTACGTTGTATTCTTACGTAAATGCGTAAAGCCATAAACAACCAAACGAGAAACTCTTGTTTTGCTTATACACTAACCAAATCGGATAACAACAGCTGTTTTGCTTGTATTTCAACCATCATATGGTAGTAAACAATTACCGTAGCTGTTACAAATAACGTTAAGTAGAATAGGACTGATATATTTTTACATTATACCCTTATTCAGTATGGATAAAAGATCGGCAAGGAAATATACTGCTAAATCTAAGCTGCAAGTTGTAGCTGAAGCTGAGAAAACAATGTTCAAGCTGCTAATGACTATGAATTATCGTGCATCGGCAACATGGATGAAACTCAACCGTAAATAGAATTGGAGAGAAAGTATTTTAATCAAATAGAACATGGCATGAAAGAACACATACAGTATTGCTGCTGTTTTCACGGCAATAAAAGATAAACACGTAAAGCTCATATTATGAGGAAATCAAGTGAACATACCAAATGGAATCTTGATATTTTTAACAAAACAAATATGCCCCAAACAGCCAACGTCATCTATTAACCAAAAAAATAGCTAAATTAATTTCAAACGAGACGTATTTAAGTTATATTTCGACTTAAAAACACTTTCTATAATGACAAATACTCTAGCCCCAAATAAATACTGTAAAGTATCTAGAGATTCATTTACACTAACTAAAAGCAACGGCAAAATAAACTTACTGCGTAATCGATTTCCAAACCAAAACATTGATCGCAATTTATAACACAAAAGCAATATAAGAATATATACAATATTATTGTATATACAGTGAAGTAAAGCGTAACATTTTAAAAGATCCATGAAAAAGATGCATATTCATTATGTTGATGCTTGTATAATACAAAATTAATATGTGAGTATGAGAGTACAGACTACAGTGTAATGTAGGTTAGGCTACCGTATATGTAGGTAATATGATATATCATATTGTAGGCTAAGCTAATTCTTGTCTGATATTCAATTTCTCTTTGTACTGAATTATCATAAGTCAGTCTGCATGAATCTCCAGAATTAGCTAATATTAATAATTACTATACCGTATTGTATACAGTCCACAGCCAACTACTACCATCTGGCGCCAACTCATGCTCTGTCCAACCAAAGGTGCCCAAAAGTGCCCAAGAGTGCCCACGGGGCAGCAACTGTAACAAATAGCCAGCATGTACAAAGCTGACATACCCTTTTTCTCTCCTTCTACCTGCTTTATGTTTTTATCCACTTGCTTCCGCACCTGGCTCCCCTCGGTTCCTTCCAATGTCATCGCCAATCTTGTGTCTGGGTTAACAGAAAATTAACTTTACAAAGTGAGTGTTGTGCAGTGGAGGAAGTGATTATCTGGCCCACCAGTTCTTCTAGACCTAAGTCACTGTCATACTCCCCTACACCTGGGAGAAGTCATACTGAATGTTGAAGGGAGGCTGGTGGGAATTACCCCGGGTAACTGCCACCTCAGTTGAACCTGTTGCATATTCCCAGGTATTGACAGACAGCCACTGAAAAGGCGTCTTCATGGAGTTATAGCAGAGGAGGCAGCTATCTGGCCCGTTGGATATCCTAGACCTAAAGTCCCTGTCATACTTCCCTGCTCCTGGGAGAAGAAATACTAGCGGTCCAAGGGAGTCCGAGGGGGTTTGCCCCCAAGTACTTGCTCCCCAGCCGAGCCTGTGATCCAGGTATTGACAGACAGCCACTGGAAAGGCATCTTGATGAAGCAGTGTCTTAATGTGTAGTGTGAGCATCACTCAACAATGGTTGTCTTCCAGAGCACAGGTCTCCAGCCTGCTAGGCTGACACCTCTATTTGGTACCAAGTGCTTGTCCAGTGGTCCATGGAGCATCCAGTGGCCAGCTCCAAGCGCCCAGTGTCCAAAGTGCTTGCTTCGGCTTTGCAGCTACAGTAGTAGTATACCCAAGGGACAAAGAACAAAACCGATTAAACCCAATATCTATTCCTAACACAAACACATTTACGCAGCACACAAACCTTTCCAAATGACATTAGTCAGCATCAAACCCTCTGCACTGAAACACCAAACTGGTTCTTCTCACTAGTCTAAATAGCAGTTTACCGTCAATAATTCCATAAGACTGTATTACTGCCTATTTTCTAGTAAAAACTTAGAAAGATGACACTTCAACTTAACCAAAAGGTGAATGATAAAAAAGATGAAATAATCATGAAAAGCAATACACTGTATTGGTAATGACATCCATTCTTCAACTTAAAGCAAAGACTGATGTGATGACAAACCTGTAGGTAGTAACCTAGGAGAATGTTGTTAGTTCTTCCTTGAAGAGGGATTTCCTCCTGATTAACAAGTAATGAGACCAATAATCCATGAGTAACAATGTTTTTACTCTGTATGACCACAAAAACCTCTTGCATTACTGTGTAAATGCAGTATTGCATTATTAAATGGTAGATCCGTGACTCATCTTTGCATACAACCCAATGAATAACAAACACAAAGCTTTGACCTATTACATCTCCCCAATAAATTCACTGAAGGCTTGAATTTTCAAAGTCAAGAAGGCAAAAATTCAAATCAATTTGCTGTTAATCAAGACTTGGAACTCTAATAGTTCATATTACATGTCTACTTTGTTTAGTGCAGGTGTTATTAACCTTAAATCAATTTAGTGAACTTCAAAATTATTTTTAATGGGCCATGAGCAACTGCATCTGAACCTTTACAAACTAAGGTCTGACTTTTGTACAATATACACTAATCAATTCAATAATTTACAATTCAATTACCTAATTTCAAACACATATCTAAATCTACTAATAACCTTATTTCTAAGAAAAAATTTAGTGTATTAACAACATTGGTGAATTCACATCATCTCTTGACATTGTATTTGTACTGTGTACACAAAATTGCAAAATATTCAAGTCTAAATGCAAATGTACAAAAACATATACTGTATACAAACCTTTGACAATAAACTCGCCAGGAACTGAATATACATGTGTTGAACCATTAACACTATGATCAGAACCATCGCCCCAGTCTATCAACCAAGCAGCTGATGCATTGACTGTTGCACTCACAGTCTGTTTGTACAGGAAAAAAAAAAGAACTTAAAAACATTTGAGTAAAAAAAATTCAAAACCAGCAAAAAACATCATTAAGAGCTATTAGTCTTTATGCTGCATTATATCCAGTAACTAAATCAAAAATCTGTTTCTGTTAACACTCTCTTTGAAGAGATGGCTCTATTGCTTTTTATTTTAATCAGACATAACACTTTCTGTGTTACTTCTTAAAATATAGTCTAGATAAAAACAATGAGTTGCTGCTCCTGCTAATTTTGATATAAAAAATAAAACAAAAATCCTGCTGAAAAAGAAACCATCAAACTGAAAACTGAGTTTCAGTCATGATTAACCTAAGTGATAGAGTGGCTTACAATGTTTTATTTATAGCTAGTTTTTCTACATAGCATGTTTATTTCTGGAATAGGTATATCACAAGAATAAAAAAATCACAAATTTTGAATTAATTTGTATTTTACCTAACATACAAACCTCAGGCCTTTACATTAGGGAAATTCTCCTGCGCAGCTGGAGTACTGGTTATGAAAAAATTCTGCGTAATAGTATCAAGGTATGGTGGAAGAATACACAGCGTCACCCCATGTGGCCAACGAGTGGGCAGGGCCTCATCTTGCTTGACCCCGAAAATCCCATAACACAGCCTGTGATCTTCTAGCCCAGGGAAAACTGAATGAGGGGTGGCTGAGGTGGGCAGTTAATGTAAAGGCCTCAAGTTTGTATGTCAGGAAAAATACAAATTGATTAAAAATTTGTGATTTGTTCCCATATGAATACAAACCTTCGGCCTTTACATTAGGAGACTGACTTACTGGTGGGAGGAAAAGCAAGTAATGACCGATTGTAAGTCAGGCTCACCTGGGCTCACTTCCTGACCATTGTTGGAGTATAGGAAGGAGTTGAAAGCCTCTGACTAAGAGGAGAAAAGGTTTTCCTGGAAGCCAGACATCCGGGCTTTCACCACAAAGGGAATAAGATTCCACAATGCGCCAAGAAGAACAGGAGGATTTGTATCTATTGTAAAACCCACAATATGTTAACTACCTTGATCCATGAAGAGAATACTATTTAAAGAGGGCATTATGGTGTTGTTCTATTTCTGAGATTAGCTCACTGTATGAAAAGTAAAGAAAAGAACGATATCCAACTTACTTGTATCTAGAGAGATCCAAGCTGAAGATTGTCCTCTTCGCTGCTTGCCAGGAGTGGAGAAGGAAAAGAAGGAAATAAAACCATTCACTACATCAACATCCAGGGTAGATACAATAAGCCCACACGGGGCACTGGTAAGTTAGATAACTTGTTGGGCAACCACCACCGGATGCAAGGAAAAAGCTCCAAGGACCTATGAGTGACATCCTTCAGGTAAAAAGAGGTAAAGGTGGTCTGACGATTCCACATACCAGCCCTCAAAACTCCTTGAACTAATAGATTCTTCTTAACAACGATGGAAGGGCCGAGACCCCTGACATCATGAGCCCTAGGCCATAATGGGCTGTCAGCTACATTAGAAGTAGTAGTATATGCACCAGCTGATAACCTCCCGTAGCCAGAAGGAGATGGTATTCTTGGACACTTCCTTCTTGTTCCGGCCAGTACTATCAAAAAGCCTTTGGCATCCAGGTCTGAGGTACTGAGTCCTTTTAAGATAGTAGTGTAGTGCCTAAACTGGACATAAGAGCATTTCACTAGGATCATTACCAACAAAATCTGCAAGGGACAGAATTGGGAAGGACTTGAATCTGTTATCAGGAACCGATGGATTCTAAGTCTCAGCAATGAATTCCGGGAAAAATTCGCAAGACACAAAACTCAGCCTCGAGTGTTTAACCTCAGCAGAGAGGCCATGAAGCTCCCCCACTCTCTTGGAAGATGCTAAGGCCGGTAAAAATACTGTCTTGAGGGTTAAAGCCCTATCTGAAGAACCCTGAAAAGGCTCAAAAGGGGTGAGGGTAAGGCTGCTCAGAAACAGCGTCAAATCCCAGCTAGGAGGTTTGAGTTCCCTAGGGGGACAAGATTGCTCAAAAACTTTGTAAAAGCATAGAATCCCCTTGAGTTAGAGAAACCCACTCCTTTTAGACAAAAGACCAGTCCCAAAGCAGCCCTATAGCCCTTAACGGCAGACACAGAAAGCAGCTTTTCCCTACGTAGCAAATAAATCAGCTACTTGCTGATTACAAATTTCAACTGAAGAGAAACCCTGTTGACGACACCAATCACAGTAGACTGCCCACTTCCCCTGGTACATGGCTGTTGATGATTTCATAAGAGATCTGGACATCACTGATGTTGCCCTGCGAGAAAAGTCTCTTGCTCGCAGGAGATACTGGATAGTCTCCAACCATGAAGAGATAGGGACTTGATGGACTGATGATATCTTCAATGTGAGGCCGACAGTGTAGATTGTGCCAAGGGGGAATCTCTCTCGGAGCTTCTGTCAGCAGAGTTAGAAGGTCTGGGTACCACTCAGCGTGTGGCCACAAGGGAGCTACCAAAGTCATCCTGAGGTTCCAGGAAGACAGTACCCTGTTGATTATCTGCCGAATCAGGCAAAAGGGTGGAAAAGCATAAACGTCCAGGTTGTCCCACGGATGTTGAAGGGTGTCTTCCACCGCTGCCCAAAGATCCGCAACTACTGAAAAGAATACTTCCAGTTTCCTGTTGAAATGGGTAGCGAACAGATCCACTATTGGTGTCACCTAAAGGAGAAACAGCCTTTCTGCCACTTCTTGGTGCAATGACCACTCTATCACCTTTTGCCTGGAATTTACCTGGCTGACAGAACCACCGAAGTGGTTTACAGCCCACTGATGTAACTGGACTGTCAATTTGTGAAGATAGTAAGAGACTAGCCCTCTGCTTGTTTATATAAGCCCCTACTGTGGTGTTGTCAGACATCATGACCACAGAATGACCTGCTACCTGATTCTGAAACTCCTGAAGGGCTAAAAAGGCTGCTTTCAGCTCCAAGACGTTGATGTGAAGATACTTTTCTTCTGGGCTCCAAACTCCAGAAATCAAAAGATCCTCCATATGAGGGCCCCACCCCTCGGTCAAGGCATCCAAGAAGAGAAGGATCTTTGGAAGAGGAGCATGAAAGGCACCCCTATGGTCAGGTTTCTGCCGTCCGGCCAATGAAGAATTAGAATTTATTTCTCGTGATAGAAATTCACTTCTCGCTATAATGTGGTTCGGATTCCCCAATAAGCTGTAGGTCCCGTTGCTAGGTAACCAATTGGTTCTTAGCCACGTAAAATAAGTCTAATCCTTCGGGCCAGCCCTAGGAGAGCTGTTAATCAGCTCAGTGGTCTGGTTAAACAAAGGTATACTTAACTTTTTCTGCCGTCCAGCCACCATGCCAAGTCCTGTCTCACCTCCCAAGAAAGAGTGACGTGGAAGAATGGAGAATCCCTCACCAGGGACCAAAACTCTTTCAATCTCCACTGTAAAGAGCAGAGGTGAAGTCAGCCATGAGGGGCAAGCATCTCTAAAGATGACAGGTGACCTAGAACGACGTGCTACTGACATGCAGGCTGTTTCCGTTTCGATAAGAATGACCTCACGACCGTCTTGAACTTATCTATTCTCGGATCTGAAGGCACTTCGACACAACTGTGTTTATCAACATACCCAGGTAAAGGGTCCTTTGGCTGGGAACAAGATTCGACTTCTCCATATTTATCACACATCCCAGGCTGAGACAAAACTGAAGAAGATGGTCTCTGTGCTGGGTCAACTTTACCCGAGAACTTGCTAGTACCAGCCAGTTGTCTAGGTACCTGAGAATGCGAATCCCTTGGGAATGACCCCAAGTCGAGATTAGAGTGAACACCCTCATGAACACCTAAGGGGTGGTCAAGAGGTCAAAGCAATGAACCTTGAACTGACAAACTGTCTCTCCCAAAACGAAGCCCAGGACCCTTTGAGATGACTGGTGAATTGGGATCTGGAAATAGGCATCTTTCACGTCTATTGTCAACATGAAGTTGTTCTGTCTGATGGCAGCTAGAACTGTATGGGGGAGTTTCCATTTTGAAAAGTCTTCCTGATGAACAAAGTCAGAGTTGACAGGTGCCTGACGACTTCTCTACCGGGAAAACTTGACTGTAGAAACACATGGAAGGATACTTCACTACTTCCACAGCTCCCTTCTCCATCATCTCCCTTAATTCATTTCGGAGAGCCAGATCCTTTGGCGAGCCTGGAAGGTATGTCCTCTGATGGAGAGGACGATCTGTGAGAGGACGACGAAAGTTGAAAGGGAGTAGAAATCCTACCTGAAGAATATCTACTATCCAATCTTCTGCTCCAAGTTGCTGCCAAGTTGCCCAATGGCTCATCAGGCACCCCACCAACGGTAGCAGGTGGGGAGGGATGCCCTCTCTAGCACTTCCCTCACCTAGCTCTACCTCTGCCTCCAGCTGTGCAGTAGAATTTTCCCGATGTAAAGACCAAAAGTTTGTATTCGTATGGGAACAAACATTTTTAATTAATATTGTACTCTCACCAGGCATGGCAAATTGTCAATCTGATTTAATGTATGCTAATTCCAGTGCCTAAACCCATGATTTTCACAATGTAAACATGATGTTTTGTATCACACATTGACAATATGTCACTGATTATTGTAGGCATATGTATATGTAAAGACTGGAGAACAACATACGGCATGAAATGATGCAAATAAAACAAATAAAGCAAAAGAACACTTACCTGTCCCTTGGTGTAAGTTGTGTTGCTCAAAGTAATGACTATTGTTCCACTGCCTGGTACTGTATTCCACACTGTATAAAGTACCTCACTAGTTCCCCCACAAATGGTTCCATCTGAGCACTGTGAAGTGCAGTTGCTTACAGTTGTCAGAGCTAAATATAAAAAAAAGCTCTTAATTTCTAAACATGACATTTTTATAATAAAATAGTTTTATATATACTTACCCAGTAATTACATAGCTATTAGTTTCTTTTAACCGGCAGCACAAAATTTTGAAATTGTGGGTCACGCTAGTTTGTTTTGGTTATGGCGACGTGCCCCGCCCACTTTCGGGTGTAAGAGAAGGTACAACATAGCAAAGAGCTTCAACTTGTTTATGCCCTTATGTTCAAGGGTGGGGAGGTGGGTGGGCTCCAATTACGTAATTACTGGGTAAGTATCGTTTTGGATATCTGTCGTACCTGGGCGGGGATGGCCAGTGGTAGCTTCTGTTAAGGATTTGGCTGACTAATTGCTGGCCTTTGAAAATGTGTGTCCAGGCAGATGGCCTTTATGTTGACGTTGGTATTTTCTGCGGTTAGATACAGCGGGTATCTGACACGCTCATTTTGTGCCTTCCGATCATGGCCAAGATGCATGGGGACAACATGACAGATTGATGGAAGCTTTGTTATATCTGTGGATTCAGAAGGTGTGGTTCTTCGAACATTTAACCCAACGGTGACGTCACGCTTCAAGGGAGGGGTTATTACATGAATGTGTGCATACGTGCACTCTCTAGTGTGTATATTATAGAGGAGCCAAACAATGGGTATTCACTTCGATTTGTGGCTAGTGTGATCGCTCGTTTGAGCTGTGTAAGTAAATAAGAACAGCCACTTGGAGGGGCAGCTTCTCAATGGGCCATAGAATGAATTCTGGTTGGGTCCTGTGAGGACATATATACTGGAAATGGTGTTCTTTTTTTTAACATACTATATGACATTTATTTTGGTCTAGAGTAATCATGACCTTTTTATTTTGTTTGGTGACCAGGTTGTTAGTCACTAGTATTGGTTAGTCTAGAATCATTAATTCCATTAACTGTGAGCCTGAGTTTCCTCTAGTTATGACTTCCATTTTCATGGGGTATCAGAAATGATATTTTTAATGATAAAATAAAGTTTTGTTCATACTTACCTGGCAGATATATATATAGCTGTATTCTCCGAAGGTCCGACAGAATTTCAAATTTCATGCACACGCAGTGGCTTCCAGTCAGGTGGTTAGTACCCATTCCCGCAGCTGGGAGGCGGGTATCAGGAACCATTCCCATTTTCTATTCAGATTTTCTAACGCCACTGTCTCCTGAGGGGAGGGAGGAGGGCAATATAAATATATATATCTGCCAGGTAAGTATGAACAAACTTTTTTTATCATTAAAATATCATTTTGTTCATGAGACTTACCTGCCAGATATATATATAGCTGAATACCACCTTTGGAGGGGGTAGAGACAGCCAAGAATTAGGAAAAACCAATTATTGGTAAAATTATTTTGGTTCATTATCTGATAGCGTAGCTGACTGAGTGGTTACTGTCACTCTAGTCTGCTTCTGCTTTACTAGAGACCCCAGCGAGGTAGTGACCTATATAGCTGGCGACTTCTAGATGATCTGTCAACGGGGCGTGACCACAATGTGACTAGATCATAGCCCATACAAAGAGGACAAAAAGAGCATTACTAACCACCTAACCAACACCTAAAGCGTTAGTTTGCAAAGGATTGGGAAGACTGCCTCCAGTAGTCGACCCAACAACCACAAAAACACAATTAAAAAAGGGATAGGATCAGAGTTACCCCTTGTCCCCAAGGTTGCTGAAGCAGCAATGTATGGTCCCAGCGAAAAGCAATTTTCGTATGCTACCTAAACATCTTGCCAAGAGTGTGAGGCAAACACCGAATTGACTTCGCCAAAATGTGGCACTAAAATGTCACTGAGTACCATATTTTCTTGAACGCCATGGGTATGGCAACTGCCCTCACCTCGTGAGCGTTAACTCTCAACAACTTGAAGTTGGAGTTGTCACAACTAGAGTGTGCGTTAATGACGTCCCTAATGAAGAATGCCAGTGCATTCTTCGACATAGGTTTAACTGGTTGCCTCACAGAACACCATAAAACATCCAATGGACCACGAGTGTCCTGTGTTCTTTTAAGGTAGTACTTGAGCTCTAACTGGACATAGAACTCCCTCAGGTTCTGTCCAATAAGGTCTGCTAAACCTTTAATTTCAAAGTGTCTAGGCCAAGGGTTAGAAGACCTATCATTCTTAGCCAAGAACTTAGGGCTTAAAGAATAGACAGCATTGTGTTCCTTGAAGCCCACATGACGGCCTCGAACTTCTCTCACTCTCTTCGCGCGAGGAATGCCGTTTCGAGTAACATCCTTAAGAGATGCAGAGTGAGAGGCTCCAAAAGACTAAACATCAAAAACTTGAGCATTACGTCCAAGTTCCAAGCAGGGGAAATCAGCTGAGGAACCTTGGACGTCTTGAAAGAGCTCGTAAGATCGTGGAGGTCCTTATTGTCAGACAAAGCTAATCCTCTGTGTCTGAATACAATCGAAAGCATGCTCGATAACACTTGATAGTCGGAACTGCTATATCGAGTTTTTTCTCTTAAGTAAAGGAGAAAATCCGCAACCTGGCTCACAGTGATAGAGGAAGAGGAAAAGCCCTTCTTTCTACACCAACCTTTGAAGGTTGCTCACTTCGCTAGATATATCCTTTAGATGAAGAACTTGGCTCTAGCGATGGCCTGTGCCACCTGGCCAGAAAAACCCCTTCGCTCTGACCAAGTTTCGATGGTCTGAAAGCAGTCAGGTTCAGAGCGGGAGATTCAAAGATATCTCGTGAAGTGGGTTTGTATGAGCAGGTCTGCTCTCATAGGAAGGGTCCTCGAACGCCTACCAACCAGAAGAGAAACTCCGAGAACCAGTGGTTCGAAGGCCAAAAGCGTGGGGATGAGAGTCATCATCGTCCCTTGTGAGGCCGCGAACTTGCGTATGACTTCTCCCAGAATTTAGAACGGGAAAAAAGGCATAAACATCTATTCCTGTCCAATCCCCAGGGAAGAGCAACTATCGCAACTGCCCAGGGTCAGTACAGATGAGCTTTATAGAGGGAGCCTCGCTGTTCTTGAGGTCGTGAAAAAATCCACAAGATGGCGACCCCAAAATTTCCAAAAATCTTGGCAAACCTCCTGATGAAGGGTCCATTCCTTCGCAGGAGTTGATGGCGCCAACAGAGCAGGTCTGCTCGAACATTTTCGACCTCTGCAACAAAACTTGTGAGAATCGGAAATGTTGCGAGCATAGGCTCAAAGAATAATCTCTCTTGCAAGGCTGAACAGGGAACAAGTAGTATTGTCCGGTTGCTAGAACTACACGATTGCAAACTTGGACCTCGAAGAATTGGCGAGAGCTAAAAGATAGCGCCAAATCTTTGAAGTCGATGTGCCAGGACACCTGTTCCTCTCTCAGGTTCCTAACACTTCCTCCCTCTAGTGTTGCCCCCAACCTGTTGAAGACCACGGAAAACAACACTAGGTTGGGGTTCAGAAGCTGAGGGAGATCCCTTTCTGCAATTCCGTTGGATCGAGCCACCACCACAGATCCTCTTTATATAAGGAAGAATTCTCAATTCCTCTTTCAAGTCTTCCTTGCTTTGTCAGTTCTCCAACAAAAGAACTGAAGAGGCCTGAGATGCAGACTCCCAGAAAACAAACTTCTCCAGCGAGAAATGGTCCCCAGCAGACTCATTCCTTCCTTCACCTAGCATGTTTCCTTTTCCAAGAAGGCCCGAAACTTTTCGTACATAGAAGTTGCCGTTCTTGCCCACGGAGACGCTATAAAAGCCGCTGAATAGATCTGAATTCCCAGACACAATGGACAGTGATCAGCTGGACTTCTCACAGACCAGAAGTCCCAGGGACTTCACGAGTTGCAGAGTCAACTGAAGGTCCCAGATTTTCCGGCTTCGACGACGCTCGAATCAACCAGTCGTCCAAGTAGAGTGAGATCCTGACGTGCGACAGATGCAACTGCATCGCAACGCGTTTTCATGAGACGGTAAACACCCTCGAGCAAAATGACGCCAACAGCATCTGGTGTTCCCAGGCGGTCAACCATCCAGAATACTGACCAGACCCAACGTTGCTTAACTTCGCTGATCGGACGAGAAGCGGTGTTTTCAATCGTGGTATGGCCGTTGTGCAGAGTCCAAAGCAGAGAGCCCTGAACTGGTACGTCTAGTCCCCAAGACAACCTGAGATACTTCACCGAACGTGGATGAATTGGGGCGTGAAGATAAGTATCTTGAGATCCAAAGATACCATCAATCCCCGGGATGAAGGGCTCCTAGTATTGACTGCCCGAGGTCTCCATCTTGAACTTTTCCTTCCGGACCAAGTTGTTCGACCTGTTGACGTCCAAGACGGGTCTCAGCCTACTGAAAGTTTCGGGACTAAAACAATCTGTAGTAAAAATCCCGGGAACACCGAGTCAAAGATCTGTTCCACTGCTCTCCGCTCGAACATCTGTTCGAGCAGGTCAAACAATTTTCTGTTTGACAGGAAGGCAGTTGGGAAACAAAAACAAAAAGAGGAGACAGGAAGGGAATCAAAGTAACCTCTCTAACAGTAGGAGGGACCAAACGTCTGCCCCTCACTCTTTTCCAGGCTTGTGCAAAAGAAGCCTGGTTGCAAAGGGAGTCTGGAGATGAAGGGAGTCACTTGCTACCTCTCTTGGAAGTGACATTCCTTCGGGAAAAAACTCTCTCTCGTGGTGTGGGTCTCGTGTTGCTTCCCATGGAAGCCCCTTTTGTTATGCAAACATTTAGCTTTCGTTTACTTTTTGTATCTGAGATCGAAAGCGCAAGCGTTATGAAGGAGATGCAGTTTGAATGTCGATAACTTTAGTTTTGAGAAAACGATATTTTTGCTTCTCTGTGTATTTATTTGCTTGCCGATACACAGTTGATGTTTTTATGACATAATGAAAAGCCAAAAATAGACCTGCAAAAGTAATATAACTTCGCTAAATGAAGCTAAATGAAGCGAGTGTCAAAACACGGCTGAGGTTGGCCAGCGCGACGTTTTACTTAGTCAAGCTCTGAGCTGCTACTGACTGACTGCCACTGACTGCCTTGCGGCATTCCTGTCTTTAAGCTGATGCGTACTATGTCCACAGGGTTGCCATAGATCGCATTAGATATTATTTCATAGCTAAAAGGAAATTACCACCGATATACTGACAATATCATTACATTATATGAAAATGTAATTTGACTATGATAGGTTACTGTTTTGTTTATAACTTCTAACTGTGGCGAACTTTTAAATAAAACTTTCTGAGAAGATAGTCAGGATATGTATGATGCCATATAAAATATCCCAGAAAATTTTATTTCCGATTTTTCGTCAAACGCTCCCTTAAGACAAAGACAACTGCGAAGGTGGAGAGAGGCCGACGTTGAAAAGTCTCAGGAAACAGATCCTTAAGAAAAAGCCAGAGTCTGATAATCAGAGGAAGAAGAAGACGAAAGAAGTTTCTCTTCATACAAAGGCTGTGACGAAAGAGGATGTTCTTCCGCAGCTGGTGGTCTTGAGTGAGTGGTGAAAGTAGTTCCGATTCGCCGATACGTAGCGGGAACTCCAGCGAAATGAAGAAGTCGTCAACTAGAGTATGTATAGTAAACATAAAAAAAATGTGAACGCTTCCGCGATTAGCGTGTCATCCTTGCGCAAAAGAGCCATGCTAATCTTCTCTGTATCGTTCCACTAGTATATGTACTGCCGAAGCAAGTACTGGCTAAATTAAGAAGGACATCAAATGTTGAAGCGGTAGTTGTGCGACATGATGAACAACTGGAGCGGTGTCAACACAAGACTTGAAGCTATCGGCGAAGCCCGAGCGCTGAGCGTCATGGCGTGACGCCAGCGAGGGCTCCGTGGCAAGTACTAGAAGAGAGTCACCCCAGCGTGGCGCGGCGTGCCGTCATGGCTAGGCGCGCGCCGGCGTCAAGGTGAGGAGCGTGAAGCGTGAAGCGCACAAAGAGCAAGACGCGCTCCTGGCGCGAGACAAGAGAAAAGGCCAACACCTCAACTCGGGGAACACCTCAACTCGGGAAGACGAATAGAAGCCACTAAACACTCTCTCTAGACGACAGACGCTCTGTATCGTTCCCGGGCGGAGACGAAGGTGAAAGTCTGTACCTCTTCACAGGCAGATTCGAATCTTGAAAGGTTCATGAGAGCATCCAGCTGTTGTTGCAAAACCCAACAAAATCTTACGCGTTGGAGAAGCCACTCTCTCGGGAGAAGGGCTGAACCTGGAGAGAAGGAAAGGGGGCGAGAGACGCATACTTCCTTCCACAGGGGAAGAAGCTCTAGCCCTTGCCTTAGCGACAGGGGGTCGAGTAGAGTGATCATTCGAAAACACTTTATTCTCTTCTGCAGAGGAATATCCACGCAACTTTCGGGAAGAGTACAAACGTCTAGAGGAAGAGGACGTGGCGTCCTCTCCTCTGCTTCTCTAAGAGGGCCAGAGTCAACCGAGAGCTCCAACCCCCGTGGCGGGAGGGCGTGTCGGAGGACGAGAAGCAATCCATCAGGATGCGTGCCTGAGCACGATCCCCCGGCAGCCTGGGTAGCGTCATCAGGACCTGCCTGCCGAAGGGACGCCAGATCGATGGGAAGCCCCGTAACCCTCATGCGGCTTTCGACATGCCCCCTCCTGGTCCTGGAGTTCGACAGAGGTCCAGGCCTAGAGGCATTATAGGGCCGATCTGACGCCCCTCCACAACACTAGGGCACTAGCACTAACACTATGCGTTTGAATTGCATTCACTTTAGTTTCAAGAGTTAATGCATTGACTCCACACGAGAGCCAGGGAATTACCTTCTGCAGCAACAAACTACAGGGTTAGTAATAAATTACTACAGGGTTACTAGTAGGAGAAAACCTGACTGTCCAACTAAGGATGCACTCTAGGGAGGAAGATTTCCTCAGCCTATCATTGCCCAATTTAAGCATATAGGCTTCATATTTCTTCCACTCACCCTCAGACAATCCCACACATTCATTACCGATTATCATAGAGCATTGAACACCCTTACATATCATACATAAAGAGTGAGGAACTATCAAAGTTTCGAAATCCAAAAGGCGGAGGAACTGACAACAGGTGTTGACAGTCCGGCGACAGAGAAAATCTGAATAGAAAATGGGAATGGTTCCTGATACCCGCCTCCCAGCGGCAGGAATGGGTACTAACCACCTGACCGGCCACTGCGTGTGCCGCGAAATTTGAAATTCTGTCGGACCTTCGGAGAATACAGCTATATATATATCTGGCAGGTAAGTCTCATGAACAAAACTCCATTTCAAGATTGTGGCTTTTGCTGAAATGCTGTCCTTAAATTTGCAAATAAAGTCCAGTTTTGCATCTCGGCATTTTATTCCAGTAGGTCTTTGTTTGAGGATAGATGCAGTGAGAGGAGTCAACGAGAGAGAAAGAATGTACTGACCCAATACTGGCCATTGCTACCGGAGAATCTTAGAGACATAAGATGATATGACATTGTTCTTAAAACAGATGTAGAAAGAGATTATGACCCAATCTGACCTTGTTTCAGGGCATAAAACAGTAAACCCCCCCTATTCGTGGTCTCACGATTCGAGGACTTGCCTATTCGTGGATTTCTCTATGGAACATGTATATGCATTGCATTATTCGATGGAAATCCACCCATTCACAGTATTTCTCACTTAGAAATATACACTAATTACTGTATTTTCATCTCATTTGCATGACTAAATGTACTTTTTGTGATAAAACTATTAAAATACTCAGATAGTGCTTGAGTTACGATGGTTCACCTTACAATAATTCGATTTTGCAATGGGATAAGCAATTAATAGCAATACGACAATATTTAGAAAACATTTTTAAATTTCCTGCAGGTGCAGGCAACAGCATACAATCAGGCAGTGAGAAAGACCAAATTGCAATAGACCAGCTTCTTTTCATCCAACTCTTTATCCCATCTTCTAGTTAAAAAGGTAAATGCGTACGGCCATAAGCAACCGACCAAGACACTGTTGTTTTGTTTATCACCGAATCAGATAACAACAGCCCTTTTGCTTGTATTTCAGCCATCGTACGGTAATACACAATTACCATAGGTTATAGTACAAATGACGTTAAGTAGAATAGAACTGATATATTTTTACTTATACCTTATTCGGTTAGGATAAAAGATCGGCAAGGAAATACACTGCTAAATTTATGCTGCAAGTTGTAGCTGAAGCTGAGAAAACAATGTTCATGCTGCTAATGACTATAAATTATTGTGCATCGGCAACATGGATGAAACTTGACCGTAATTAAAATTGGAGAAAATATTTTAATCAAAACTACTGGGCAGAAAGAATACATTACTGCTATTTTTACGCCGATAAATGATAAATACGTAAAGCTCGTATTATGGTGAAATCAAGTGAAAATAGCGAACGGAATCTTGACTTTTTAACACAAAACAAACACCCCCAAATGGCCAACGTCATCTATTAATGAAAAAAAAAAGCTAATTTAATTTCACGAGACGTATTTAAGTTACATTTCAACTTAAAAACACTTCGTACAGTATAACGAAAAGTAACCTTGCCCCATATAAATAAAGTATCTAGAGATTCATTTACGCTAACTAGAAACAAGAAAAGCGCTCTGAACTGAGTTAAATGAGGCGAAATAAACACCGCGTAAACATTTCCAAACCAAAACATTGATCGCAATTTATAATACAAAAGCAATATTTGAATTAAGGCATAACATTTTAAAAGATCCATGGAAAAGATGCATATTCGTTATGTTGATGTTTTTATAATACAATATGTGAATTTAGAGTACAGTATAATGTAGGCTACGCTACCGTATATGCCTACGATATACCATAGTGTAGGCTAAGCTAATTCTTGTTTGTTATTCAATTTCTCTTTGTATTGAATTACAAGTCACTCTGCATGAACCTCCAGAATTAGCTGATATTAATAATCACTACACCATGTATGTATAGAGTATACTTTATAGTGTAGGGTAGGCTACCATACATGTATACATGGTACGAATACCCTAGTGTAGGCTAGGCTATGTTCAAGATACGTTTTTTCCAACAAATGATGGGTTTTTTTTGGAACCTAACCCCATCGTAAGTAGGATAATACCTGTATAAACATTTTTAGTGTTTCTTTTTCTGTGTGGTTGAACTATCAAAATATGCGGTTCTAAGTGTTTTTAGAAGGGTTCTAAGTATTTGCGGATTCTAGCTATTCGTGGGGGGGTACGCATCCCCCGTGAATACAGGCGGTTTACTGTACATATATCTTACAATTTATATGGAAGATTAATCCTAGTTGGAGGAACAACCATATTTATTTTTTCGTCATTTCATTCTCAGGTTTCGGAGTCTCTGGGCTTGTAGCATTTTGCTCATCCAACTACGGCTAAGCTTGGCTTTTAATAATAAAATAACATGATAATACACCTTAACCAAGGTCCCTTTGGATTTGCCGGTCTTCTAAGACTGGACCCATGACTGTGGGGAAATTTTGACACAAAATTTTTTCCATACAAACTGCACTCTCTACCACATCCAGCATGGAATAAAAAAAATTGATCAACCTTCCTCATGGTGGTCATTGCAATATTAGTCCAATAATAGCGCAATAAGAATCATTAATAGAGCTCAACAGAAGTCCACTCTGCATCAGGGTATTCTAAAGTGGTTTTGAGTGTGGTCCCACATTCCATGGTAGAAAAACAAGCCAAACACCATTACCCATTTCTTTCTTGCACTACTTGAGCCATACCCACCATCTACCTAAATGCTGGGTCATCTAGGAAGATGTTTTGGTCAGTTCAGAGGATCTACAGTGACAAGATCTTTTTATGATTTGAACTAAGGTGTATGGCTGTGCAAGGCAATAACTTCTTTGTGTAAGAGCATTCCATAAATATAAACAGCTACTGTACTCACAAGGTCTCTTAATTTTACATGTGTAAGATTTTCAATTCAATATACAGTAATGTATTTTTTTAAATTCACGGGAAAGTAGAAAAATTATTACATCACTTATACTGAGCCAGATTAAAATAGTCACCTAATAATTCTAGCTAACTCCTTCACCACAATGGCTCTAAATGAACACTATCATCATTCTAAGAATCTCTGAATAAGGTGATTAGGTGATTTGGATAATATTGTATCAAAAACTCTATTAAACTTTTAAACTGTTGCTAACTGTAAGACAGCTGGAAGTAGACAAAAACAAAATATTCGACCACAATGATGATGACAAAAAGGCATATGTATAAATTACTTTTATCATAGTACTCTAGAGTATCAATTAATTTAGCACATTTACTTACTAGATTCATTACTAAAGCAGTAGCAAAAGTGACCACCTTGAGCAGCAGCATACAGATAGCCAAGCCGGAAACAAAATTTTTGGCAATCACCAGGAAGGAGAGAAACAAAACCTCCAGTTACAGCAACTATTTTTGGACTGGTTACACTATCCTTCATGCAGGTTCCATCTGTGGGTATAAAATACTTTGAAGAGGTCATTTTTTTAAGTAGTCATCATTGGAATAATAGTAACTCCAAGTATATTTGCAAAAGTAGTCATTTATTAAGATGGGACCTTCATTACTCAGAAGTATTCTTCTGCAAGCTTACTGTACTTGCAATCAAAATTAATACACTGGTAATACCATAACAGTAACAACAATATTCTGAGTCAATACTCCAGTCCTGTTGTAAGAAACCTTTGAATAAAATAAACTGCCAATCTCCCTACTGGCCAAGTCTGTAACTTCATTTCAAAAGATGAAAATTCATCTTAGCCATCATACTCCCCTACTTACAACAATATGAATAGAAAAAATTACTGCAATACATGCAACATCCTATTTTTTTTTATAAAGTATAAAAGATCAAACCCCACTGATGAAGAAGTCTTTGATGACTCTCCCTTTGAGGATGCAGTATGTGTATTACTTGCAATATCTTTCAAAAACTGGAGTCTTAGACCTGACCTTGAGTAATATTTTACTGTCACTAAATTCCATTACTGCTCTTTAAAAACAAAATATAAACTGTTTTACAGACTAGAAAGGTGAAGTACTACTTTCCATGCGTAAAGAAACATTATGCTTGTCATAGCACAGCGCTAACAAAAGATGCACTAAATCACAAAAATGGGTGTGTACAGCGAAACCAGTAAAGAAGCACAAGATACACAACCCTCACAAAGGATACCTGAAAACAATGTTATCACAAAGAACATGTACAATATACCCTTTTTTCTCTCTCACTCAATATGCATCAAAATATATACTGGACTCTTATTTGTGAAGTTGAGGCATCTGATAGGCAAATGCTATCCCAGATACATGGATTACCAGACCTTGCATACCCAGCCAAACTCCATACAGTAATACTAAAATGTTAGTGATATTCATCTTTACTATTACTGTACAACTATTACCATTATTACAATAAACTCCATCATAATTGGCATACTTGGGACCAAAAGATTCTCTTTTATTTGAATTTACTGGTTCATGAGAGATGTCCTTCCAAAATGCCATATATTTATACTGAAATGCCATTTTGTCATTTATTATCAACATGCAATCTCTATTTTTCAGTTTTATAATTACTGTATATATCTAACATCTAGAACCGAACAATCTCCTCTGCTCACCTAACTCAGACGGTAGTGTGAAGAGCGCTCACTTTCATACATCAGCAGACGACAATCACACACATTATTATAATTAAACAGCAGAGACACACACACACACACTGCAACTCAACACAGCAAAGCACTTACTGTGCATTTGCCTGCATTTCTCTTTGTGTCAAAAGTTTTTCTTACGGTATATAACGTTTCTCTCAATACATTTTTCTTATAAAGAATGAGACAGAGAGAGTGAGAGAGAAAGCACATGTCCATAAACAGACTAAAAAAGAAACATGTATTGAACACTACATTCCTGTATCATGTACAATACTGTACTGCATTAAATAAATTTCAATTAAAATAATATGCCAGAGGAAGAAGGGTGGGTCATAGTATGTGCATAGTTTACTTCATGCGATGCATCTGTACATATGCAAATGCTGGCTAGCTTATATAGGCTTTGATTACATACTGCCTTTTCATAACAAAAACACAATTATAACAAAAACACAATTATGTATGTCCCTTTACTGAATAAACTTATTGAAAACCTTACCCCAAAACAAAAGCTTGTAAATTCTTATATTTAAACTACGTTTTGTTTTTGTTTTCATTTTGTCTGTAAATTTAGGCACTCATTTCAACTGCAGGAGATGGAGGGAAGGGTTATAAAATGTTTTCTCTTATACCCAGGCTGCTTTTGTTTTCTTTTGTAAAGTAAAGTGAAATTAACAAAATTATTTTACCTGCTTGTCACAAGCTTTGTCCAAGCATCTTTTTTTGCCTTTAGCCACATATTGAGATATCATTTAATGCTAACATGTAAATACACAATTTTTTGTTAACATTCTTTTCCAAAAATTGGGGAGGCCTTATATGCCCAAGGGTCTTAAATGCTATCGGTTATGGTACTTTCCTTATTGATGTGTCACTAGTGGCATCCATGCATTTGGTATTTCATTCTTATTAATTAAAATTACCATCTTACCATGACCAAGTTAGTGTGATAGTAAATGGTCTGATATCTACAGAAATCTGTTGTTAATGATGGGTCTACTAGTGAAAAACTTCAATGTATAATCACTATTTATTAACAATTTGTGCAAATTATGCCATCCTAATATTCCATATTTGAACCCTGATATGCAATACACTCCATGATATGTAAAGAAATTACTGATTCCTGGTACAGTATTCATGATTAGCCCTATGTAAAATGAGCAAAAAATTCATGTCTTCTATGCCAGCTGCATTATTCTAATCAGTCCTGATATGGGCACCTGCAAAACAAAATGGATGAGATGCTAAGGAAATGTGACACCAATATCCTGAGATTCACTGCTAAAGTGTGTTAGGTAGCCGTTACTGAGATGTGACATCCATTAACTGGAAAACAGACAAAGGTTTGACGGACCGAGATGGTCTGAGCATGTGATGAGAAGGGGAGAGATGAACTACTCCTATGTTGTGGATTTTTTCATACATACTGCATCTCTTTAGCACAGGTGTAGTTTGCCAGCCATTAAAAAAATCACTGTAGACAATAATGGAATGCACATGATTTCTGCATTAGAGCTTGTCCAGAGGAAGAAATCATAAACATTTTGACAATCTGACAAAAACATTGACATGGCAAAGTGAGCTGCCTTCCTCAGATCACATGTGATAAATCCCAGAAATAGAAAGTCATAGATAAAGCCAATTCACATTCACAAAAAATACCTGTGGGTCTGTATTGTTTCTAGACAATCTAGGAACCAATGGTAAACATTATCCTTGTTTCACTGCAAACTGTATCAAAATCACCAGCACAGCCACAGCAAGAGAGATTGCAACCATGTCCTCGGAACAGCAGCCCTGCTGATTATCAATCCACTGACTGAGCAGCCAATTGGAAGTGAGCTACACTGATTATTTAAATACATCCATGTGGGTTGTGGAAACTTAAAGGAAAAAAGTTGCCACTTGAAGTTTGTTAGAACCAATTAGTTTTGATAACCATGTTACACAATTAAATTTAAAAATTTTTAGTAAAAAAAAGCAGTACATTTCAAACACATAAAAGGGTATACCTCCTCTATAAATTTTCATAAAAAGTCTCACAAAATTACCCTGTTGAATGTTTTTCTCAAAATGAAAAAGCAAAAGAATATACGATGTATAGTTTCTAATACCTGTACTGCCTTTTATGATGACATTTCCATTAGTTTTGGGACTTGTTGTCCATTAACCAATCATATAACTGTTTATGAGTGGCAAGGTAAAAACCAGATAGATGGTTTTTAATTTGACAGTGAGATTTAAACCATCATGCAGCGAACTGGAACCTATCTGAACTGTTCAGCACCTAAATGGATGGTTTTCAAGTAGGTCTAGCCATGGAATCCCTGTGGGATGGATGTTTCCTCATTTATCAAGGGATTATTTAACAATGTTTTGTTGCTATAAGAATAATGTTTGACCCTTTGAATTCTTATGTGAACACTGTTTTACATGGCCTCAGTGATAGGTTAATGACAGCACTCTGTGATATACTGCCACCTTCAAAATGCTAGAGACATGCCACCTTGAGATATATGACTGCCTGTGACATGTCAGGGGTTTGGTGCTGTAGGTTATGTATAGTCACATTAGGACATAGTTATGTACCTCACTCATTTTTGTATCCCTCAACACAAGAACCCTAGTTTCCCACTTTGGTGCCTGTAACTGTTCACCAAAATTTCTTTGAACACTGACATTTCTGCAGTGGAAGGAACCATGATCAGTGCCACTATGGTATCCTAAATGGTTGCAAGGAGGTAATCTGCTTTATTGCTGGATGACAGGAAACCCCATGAACCATAATATTAGAAGCAGAACACAACCAGAGCGGTCAGTGCAATTGCTTTGCTTCTCAAATGGCCCGTCAAGAACTCAATACAACAAGGTTCATGAAAGGAAGGTGGGGTTTACTTCATCATTAGGATCACCATGAGGCAAGGCCCTCCAGAAGTACGGCTTTCTTAAGGCAAAAGTTGGACTTACCACAAAGAGGCTAACAAATCAATAGCCTTGAGTTCTCTTCAGAAGCGAATGTATATTAACAAAAAAGTCAGTGCCAATTGCTAAAAAACAAGAAGTACAAGCAGCTTCCTCTATGCTGATCCCTCTGGATTAGAAAAGAAAGAGCCTTCTAAGTGGATGGGTATGGGGAGGCCCATACCTACCCTAGCAGAGGTTAAAATGATAATCTGCTGGTGACCTAGAGCCTCCGCTTCCCTTTAAATAGGAAAAGCGCCCACAAGAAACCTGAAGGACTTCTTGTGACTTCCAAGCACAAAAAGAGAAAAGAGCAGGTGGAGGAGAGCTTGACAATTTATAAAAATCTAGCTATAGAGACAAGCACTGGGGAACTTTCTGCCAATCAGCACTTACGACTGAGAAAAGGAGCTGGAGTGGTTGAGTGGTTGGGCAGCAAGCTGGAAGAAAGGAAGTGGGAATGGAGATAATATGAAAGACTATAATGTGGGTGCAACTAAGGGCCAAAAGGAACACTGTAAACAACCTTTGGTAATGCCTACAAAGCACCTCATGAGGTACACTGACAGCACTACCCCTCAACAGGGGAGCTTGGTAAAGTTGATGGAAAGAGAAAGCTTCCCCTCCTAACTAGGGTCTAGCTTACTCCTTAAAGAGGTTGCAGTAGTCCTGGAAGGAAGACCACTATTAAAGACTCAACAATGTTGAGCTCTTAGCAGCTACAGCAACTGCAGGTGGCAGAAGTGTTAAGGCAACTGCAGAAATAGCAGGTGATGCATATGAGACTGTGTAAAATCCTCACATCTCATGTTTCAATAGACAAGGGAAAGTAGGCCAACACTTGACTGATACCTCTTCTACATATCTCCCAACAGCAGTGCAATCTCCAATACAAATGTAACACTGCTGAAATTGCAAAGAAGGTTAATGTACATGTTGGTAAGGATTCGTTGTTAACAAAAACAATGGAGTAGTAGTTCATAATCCTTCAAACCTCTGAAAACTTCTTGGGAAAAAAAAAAAAAAAACACAATCAACAATGAAAAAACACTTGAACTTAGCAGTGAAGAGGATGGCAGCAATACATCCTTATACAGCAGTAGCAAAGAAATAGTGGCTAGTGTCGGTAGGTGAGTGGGGGCACTCCTGTACTTATTCCCCTTAACCACCATTTAACCAACTTGTTGCGAGGTCAGTGGCCCATCCAAAGCATGCTGAAGAATACTCCTATATAAAAAGTGATGCGTTCCCTTAGGAACACTTTTCTCTCACAGAAAGTTCATGTTATTTCTCTGTCAACTGACAAGTTAACACTTTGCTGCCCACTGAATCATGATGTCTATTACTCCTTTTTATGCCTTCTTTTGAATATAGTTCTTGTACTGTATACAGTACAGTATAATGTCATCAGGTCATGACATATTGGCTTTAGTGTCTGCTTTCCATTAACTGACTAATAATGCCTCACCAGACACCACTGTCATGGATAAAAAGCAAAGGAACATTTTCTTCTTTAATGACAGCTCACTGCATTACCTATAGTTACTGCTGGACCTTTACAAACACTTGACAGCCAACATAACCACATTTAGAACTCATGAGTTTGTGAAGACTATTTTGGGTTATAGCAATTTTTTTTAACAGAAAATTAAGCTATTGGGTGTTATTTGGTCAAAACTATAATAAAGAGGGAAAATTACCCACTTTTAAATAAGAGATAAGTGGTTTTACATGGGCAATGCTATGCTCATCCTCCAGGCTTAGAGGCTGACTTGCTGTGGGAATTTAACTTTACAGGGGTGAAGTTCATACCCTCTAACACAACTCTCATTCAGCCAATGGACCAGCAGGTCATCTCTAATATTAAGAAACTCTACACCAATGCACTTTTCTAGTGGTGCTTTGAAGTGAAGTCTAATACAGAGCTGACCCTAAGAGAATTCTGAATGAACTACTTTAACATCCTCCAGATACAAAGCCTGGTGTCTGTATCTCTTACTGGGCCCTGAACTCTGTATGGAAGAAACTGTGACTAGATGCTGTTAGCGAAAAAGGACTTTGAAGGCTTTGAGGCTGGACCTGTTGTGGAGGATATTGTCTATAGGCCTGCAGGTGAGTGATGATGATGTGGAAGCACTGGTGGAGAAACAAAAACAAAACTCACCACAAAACTGCAGGACCTTCAGAGGGAGCGGCAACAGACAACAGCTGAGGAATTTTCTTCAGAGGAGGATAAAAGGGAGGATGTTCATTGCAGCTTCCTTGAAAAATAACAATGCTGAATAACAATGCTATCTCTCACTCCAGGGACATTTTAAAATGCAGGCACGAACAAACATCACTGTATAAGCTTTTGGCAAAAAGAAACAAATTGAGTTTCAAGAAAAAAGCAGAGGAAAGAGACAATTCCAGAAGTACAGTTGCCTGCTGCTTTTGTGGAAGGGGACTCCCCTTCCAATTAATAAAACCTCTCCTCTTCATTTTCCTCACCACCTTCCACATAGGCAATAAACTCTCCAAATTACAGATAACGTGATAACAAATTTGCATCTATCTACTTCATGTTTTTTGTATAATTTCTGATGCTAGGCTTGTTAAATTCAAGTTAAAATGCTTTTATTCATAGTATTTTTGGAGGTCTGGAATGGATCAATTCAATTCCCATTATTTCCTATGGGGAAAATTTGCTTAATTTCAGTGCAATTCTATTAAAGGACAGCCTTCTAGAACAGATAATGTCCTTTAACCAAAGTATGATTACATGATACTTTGTGATCTACCTGAATAGGGGAGGCAGACAACCCACCACCTTAAACTGGATTTAAGTGGCTATAAATTATAGAAACATTGGTAAATTTTTAATTTAAGCTGACTGCTCACAACTGAGCCTCTGTTGGAGCCAGCAGAAAAAAACCAAATCACGCTGTTGAAGTTGCTCCTCTCATACCCCAAAAGTAGGAGCCCTGGTCCCTCATAATTGTATGATATAATGGGATTCCAGTATCTCTCAAACTACTAATCTGCTACCAAAATGAATGTCAGAAGCTTTCAATGCATATAAAAACATAATGAAATCTTACCTTCAACTCCAGAATGCAATTATGGTTTAGAGAAAAATTTACCCTGTTATGTAGCAGAGGTAGTAAGAAATGCCTAGAGGCAGGTAAACACTAAATATTATGTTTGCTTAACTTATGAGGAGATTAACATGCGTAAATAATGGTATAATACAATTTTTATGTAGCAAGCACATAAATGTCCAAGCATTCTCTGTCACAGAACTATGACCATATTATATAACCCTAATACAACATACAAGACTATTCTTATAATAGTGCAGAACTACAATGAGTTTCTGCTATTCCAAGTAGGCTATTTATGCTCTTATCACAACATCCTTACAATATATATACATAGTACAGTACTATAACTGCACTTTCTCTTCTTCACTGGCCTCTTTCTAAATGGTAAAGATTTTTTAAATGATATCTTGTACAATTCCAAGTATACTCCTTATCAGAGGTCTAGCTCTCTAAAGCACTTAAATTGCAAAACATAAAGACAAATACAAAGGTATAGTATTCAGGTATGTACTCACATGACCTGAACATAAAAGCAATTTTAAATATTCCACACTTTTAGGATACTCTTGTCACTACAAAACCTTGGATCCAAATGCAAGAATATGACTAATAAAGGATATGTCTACTTTCTGTTGAATTCAGATACATTTACTGGAGCTGGAATTAACCCAACCTCACCATAGCAGCAAACAAGGCAATCATTCTCATTTTTGGTCCATGAAATGTTAAAATGAACTAGCTATCTGTCACGGTGGCAAGAACCAGTTAGATTCGTGAGTGGAAATATACATACGCTAATTAATGATTACAACTTGCAAAATGCTGGCACAGAATCCTTGGCATGATATGCTTGGTGAAGCATATCTTGTTAACTATACAGTACTTACACAACGATTTCGCTACAAAATAAAAGCATCTTAGCACCAACCAAAATATTTACACAATCTAGTCATAAGTTAAAAAGTACCATAATGATGTTTCAATGGCCTCCTTACTTCATGGCCAATGCCAAATCTTATACCTGAAATAGTCGAATGATGGTCATTTTGATGTTTCCCCACAAGAACTACATGGGAAGAAAGTAGGTATGGTATTTCTAAGTAATAGATACATCGCGGGTATTTGGCGAGAAATGGCAGTTTCTTATAGTATTTTGGTTATTTACAATTTAGCATATTTTTTGGGGGTTGGCTGTAATTAACCTATAATTAATCCCTGAAGTCCGTCCAACAAGGGGTTTCCATACGCGATCTTCACCAAACAGAGCACGACTACGTCTGTTTCGAACGGTTCATATCCCGTCCGGCAAGTGCAATACCTTGGAAACTGGTTTTTTCTACACTTTTAGGGCTTCTGACACTGGCGGTGCATTTGTTTATTATCGGCCAAATGGAATGTCCCTTTGCCGTGTTTAGTACTGGCCCGGAGGGGGGGGCAGTACCCATACATTAACAAGTTATTGCACTTGCCGGACGGGATATGAACCGTTCCAAGCAGAAGTAGCCGTGCTCTGTCTTGTGAAGATCACGCATGGAAACCCCTTGGTGGATGGACTTCAGGGGTTAATTACAGGTTAATTACAGCCGACCCCCCAAAAATAATGTTAAATTGTAAATAAGCAACCAAATTACTATAAGAAACTGCCATTTCTCACTAAATACCCGCGGTGTATCTATTACTTAGGTATTTATCCGTTAAAATGTTTAGATGTGCATCTTTTTCTATTGTGATCTGTAAGGGTTCAGTCCATAATTTTTTTGGGCATGGCACTCTTCTAGGGAGTAATGGTCCCAACCTCATGGGATGGAATATGCTTTGAGCAATGCAAATGAGGGGAAAATTCCTTATCTGCCAGAACCCGTGTGTATGGGTAAGACAAGAATATCTGTATTTCACTTTATAATTCTCTACCCGACTTAGTAAGGTCCTTATAGTTGGGGTGGAGAAAGTCAGGTTAGGATGTATCTCTGTATTTTATGATGTACTGTATATGGTTCTTAAAGTCAGGCTAGGTAGGGAAAATTTACTGGAAGCCCCAAGCCAGGTAAAAGCCCAGGTTAGGTTAGATTCTCGATGGTTAGTTTAGGGATGCATCTCAGTATTCATCTTTATGTCTAGATCAAGATAGGTACTGGCATCGCATTCGGGTCGTTTCGGCCATAAGCTTGTTTACGTGCAAAATGGGCGCCATGTTTAGTACCAACCCCTTGGGGATGTACGTGAACCATGAAATAATAATGGTAAATACCATAAACATAACGTCTCACATTGTTTTGGATGTTACGGCCTAAAGTGACTTACGGCCAAAACAACCAGGACCGCTGGCATCCAAGGCTTGGCCAAGTAAGGTTAGAAACAGTTGGTAAGGTTGCTTCCAAGTAACTTTCCTAGGTACAGTAGCCTATCATACTTATGCATTTCTTGGCGACTGTTACTGTCAATACATGAGAACTTAGTATTTTTCTTACTTGGTGGTAATTCTAAGCCAGCTGTCCGCGGTGAGCTAGACTATGGCAATTGACGATTTTCTATGTTGCTTTTTGCTTTACAAGAATTTAAAGTAATATTTTGTTGGCTGGCTGGAACTAAGCTGTCACGACCTTTGAAGACCACGCCGACTTGAATTGCCTAGCAGGGTAGGTCTAAACCAGCATTCGCGGCAAGCCCCCACCCCTCCATAACTAATACGGCAAAATTGTAACCAGTAAACACCCCTAAAATACCAACATAACGTACCTTGAGGTGTTTACTGGTTACAATTTTGCCGTGGCTATGGAGGTAGAGGGCGGGCTTCACGCGGAATGCCGGCGACCTACCCTGCGTTATGTAATTCAAGTCGTGTAGTCTTCAAAGGTCAATCACAGTTTAGTTACAACCCGGGCGACAAAATATTACTTTAAATTCTTGTAAAGCAAGTAAAATAACAGAAAAACGCCAATTGCCATAGTCTAGCTCACCGCGGACAGCCGGCTTAGAATTACCGCCCATGTTTCTGACTGGGATCACCCATAACTGTTGGATATATGCCAGCCTAGGTAAAGGGGAAACCACAAACACAAATAGTCTGCACAAACAGTAATGGTTAGAAATACATGGGCTAAAACACAAGATAACTAAAAATAGTCCGAAATACACGTTCCCTGTACGAATTCGGGTCGTTTCGGCCGTAAGCACGTTTACGTGCAAAATGGGCGCCGTTTTAGTACCAGGCCCTTGGGGATGTACGTAAAACATGAAATAATAATGGTAAATACCATAAACATAACGGTAAATACCATAAACATAACAACTTACATTGTTTTGGATGTTACGGCCTAAGTGACTTCCGGCCGAAACGACCAGGACCGCCTTGTACCTGGTTAGGCATCAAAACACCACAGTATTGCTTGCTTAGCCAACTCAACTAGGCAATGTCCTACCCTATAATGTGCGTAAATCCTACAGCAGACTCGAGGTAGAAGCATGTCACAGGTATACCTACATCATGCATACCATATTCATCTACATGATCACCATCATCATCCCAAATGTAATACAGACTAGGCTAAGCTGTAGAACTTCTGGGTCTAATATAATAATATTATTTCGGTTGGCTTCTTCATTTTGCATAATTCGCGAATTTCGACTAACTTAATTTGACACTGAGAACAGTCTGAAAAGTCGAAAACAAAGTTGTCTCTGAATCAGTGTAGCCACAGGGAAAAATGGAAATTCACAATCTGGTCTTCCAAAAAGTCACAAGATGCATAACAATGTTAAATAAATTATTCAAAAACGTGATTGTAATAATAAAGAAATTAAATACAAATACTCTACTGTATAACTTACTTTATAGCATGTGAAGTCGTGTTAAGAATTTCCTGTGCCCACTCTGTCATGTAGAACAATTGAAAATTATAGATCTTCAACTTCTTCCTCTTCAGTGGATACATTTTTGCTTCTTCCTCATTTGAATACTTCAGTCCATATCTCTGTCTGATCCTGCCTTCTTTTAATTAATTTATTATCACTCCGGAAGCTTCTCCCAAAGCAAGACACTACTTTTCTTATAATGCTTTGTTTAGCTAGTTAGCGATTAGCCTCTGTATCGGTTTGTAATCTATTTGTTTGCTTATTTTTAATAAATATTGATAATTATTTAATTCATATCCAAGTATGACAGAAACTGACAAGATCTTGTCAAATTTTCATATTATTTCACAAGATGATAGCCAAATTCACAAGATCTTATGAAAAATCACAAGGTGTGGCAACACTGCTCTGCGTAGATTATAGTGAGTGACAGCATACTAGCATAATCAGTTATGCAACGCAAACCGTGTCAGTGAATTATACCTATACGACCATCCCCGTTCTTTAACAGTGAAATGAGACACGAATTTCACGAAAATAGGACCGGATATTTTATTTGAAAAAGAAACTGCAATTTTATCTTACAACTGAAATTTTAAAAAGGCGTTAAGAGGCAACTCTGTCCGGACTTTGTCTCAGTTCATCCGTCACCGAAAAATTAACATTCATTAAAACAGGTGTGGGCATGGCAAAACTGTGGGATTTTTCGCTTGCAGAGAGAGGATGACGGGAAAAATGGTGGGGGAAGCACCACAGAAGGTAAATAATACTTGAGATATTATCTTATAGTAGCCTACTACATAACGTAGTTTAATGATCTGCCATCAAGCACCAGGGAAGCTGCCATCAAGCAATTGCACCATGGAGGCGCTGCAGAACCTTGTGGACTCCAATCAGTGAGCCGGGTGGAAATTAAGTATGTCCTTAGTGTGCCCTGTGAGTTTTTCTTTTGCTCATTATCTTCATGATGGTACGTAGTGCAGCTATAATTGCAGTTATGGGAGAAAATGGAATACAATTGCACAGGTGAGTGAAGCAAAGTGAAATTCACTTAACCAAAATTTTGTGATAGAAAAATTTCTTGTTGGCAGTAGATATGCATTCTGTTAACATGACATATTTTCTACATATGACTGTGGCTCGTAAGTGCAATGGCGATTTCAGTTTTGAAATCAGAACATCATTTATCTTAGACGTGCCTCTTAATATGAAGTAAGAAATTATCTTGTTCGATATGAAAATGTGGTTAGGCCTAACTTTGTGTCAAGATGGTGTCGTCTTGTAAACCTAATACCATGAGTATTTCAGGATGACATAACAAACTAGGAAGCAACTGATATTAATCAATTCAAAGTTAAAAACAGATTTGTTTTTTCATTGTAATACATCCTGGTTTTATTTCTTTTGTCATCAAACGATATGCATCATAGACTGGTGTAGCAAGAAAATAAAGTTTGATAGCCCAGGCTAGACTCATGTCCTCAAACTATTTAAGATGCTTATTTTAAGTACAAATTAATTTTGAATATATATATATATATATATATATATATATATATATATATATATATATATACTATATATATAATTTCTCTATGATAAAACTTACCGAGTCATTATGCCAGTCAAACAATGGCATTACGGAATGATCACAATATAAGAATCAGCATGCCAAATGCTAGGCCTATGCCTCTTGATTCAGCATGTATTTGTATTGTACTGTCCCTATTTTAAGAACAGTTTCTTTCCAAATAAGTCAAGATCATTTACTTTTTGTAACAGTTCTCTCTTAAGTATTGTTTCAAGGCCTTAGAATAGAAAGAAATGACTTTGCTAGCCTTTTCTGTCAGTGGTTTGTTTACAAGATGCTTTCTATCATGTGCATATACTGTATACAGATTAGCAGGCAAAGTACAATACAACTCAGAAACAATAATGTTTCCAAATATATTATAGAGTAATGATGAATTTGCCTGCAACGAAATAACATATTCTTATAATAATTAAGCCAGAAGATTATAAAAAAAATGTGCTGCCTTAGTGTTTCGCCTCTACAGTATAGTCCTGGAATAAAGACGATGACAAGTATGCCACAATGGGATTAGACATAGGGATCTTGTGTTCAGACTGAGGCATACGTGTTGTTTTTTCTACAATTTTATTTACGACTTCTATCAATTAAGGAAAATAAAAAAAAACACGTTACAGGGATCAAGAATTACACACCTATGATGGCGTTGACAGTGGAACAGGTGGCCAACAATAAAGCCAGCCATTTCATGACCCATAGTGTATGCGGAGGCATCTCTGCTGCAGAAATTCAGTTGACCATGCACATAATTTCATACCTGAAAATTTAAATAAATTATGAATAACCAACCTGACATTAAAATCAACAATAAGGTATATAGTAATCTTAAAATTAGTAAGCTGAAAATAACTGAAGAAGTCTTATAAGACTGCAGCTCTTTTGTAGTACAATTAGTTCTAACATTGCTTTGAGGGGATATTAGAATTATCCGACCACATCAGAGATGGAACGATGAATAAGGATATTACAGAATGGACATTTAGTTCCAACATTCGAATGAAAAGTGGTTAGGAAGTTGATGACGGCTACATAGTCCACAGACTACACAGCCATGAAGATAAGGATAAGTGCAGGGATACATCCTTACCTAATCGCCCCTGATTTCACTTAGCCTAGGATGTTACATCCTCCATGGACACCCCCACCCTTAGCCGTGCCTAAACATTACGCCAGTGGTACTTGAAGGATCCATCTGAAGGTTAGGGCACAGCATTCAGCCTTATGTATTTAAGGACAAATGGCCCCTGGGAATTTTGAGTGAACAATTATGGTGTTTCATATGGCTAAATAATTGTTTACAGGGGGCTCACTCATCACCACTGCCTGCCATTTCACTAGCCTGACCTAACATATATGGAGCTGCAGGTCTAGTAGCCGTCGCTGGCTCTCTAGCGCTTTATATACATGAAACGATAACATTCCATTGCATTAGAGGTAGCTCGGGGAGCGAACCTATCTATTCTGGGGATTACGAGATGGTGTATCTGGCTCTCGAATAGCTTAGGGCTTTTTGACACGTGTGTTGGGTAAGAGTGCATTGCTTAATTTGTTCTTCAACAGCATTAGGAAACGTACTAAATATACCACTTGTAGGTTTTAACTTTGTTACACAACTAAACAGATACTAAGGTTGAAAAATTCAGCAAAGTAAAAGTTAAACATTTAAATCCTATTTTAATACTGCAATGTCAAAGTCTGTCATAGAGTCGCGTTATTTTAATAGAAATTGGGTTCCTTTCTATTTATGTTTGTTTTAACAATTAGTGGTTTTAACAATTGTTTGTTGTTATGTTTGATATTTTCTTGCTCTTCATGGTAATATCTACTGATTTTTCGTATTTTTAGCTTCGTTTCCCTAATTTACTTCCCATGTATAATTTCAGTCATGACCGAGTGATTCTTGAGCTTATTGTCTCTTCTTCACTAATATGGCAGTTTGTTTATGACACTGATTGGACGAAGACCACACATGACCATCCATATAAATTCCGTCTTGTCATATACCGGTATTTCAAATTCGTATGCTTATGGTTCACAGGAAATGGAAAGTGTCATATAAATTACGATCCTTGATTGGAATTCTTGTATTTATCAATCAGAGAATTCTCTCTCATTTGAGACTGACTTATTCTGAAATACATTTAAAGTTAACAGGGAGAATCAGTATACTGGTTTGGTTGATTCTCGACCCGCTCTTCCTCTGTGAGCCGCACCTCAAAAAACATTAATAATATAACTTTCATCTATAAAGCTGCATTATTAATATTGCTTTTGCTGATGCAGCAGTCACAAAATATAAATGTTATTTAGTATCTTATTGAAATAATTTTCTGGGGGCATTTTTAAAGGATTTCAGTATCATTTCAGCACATTAGTCAGTAATGACAGTACCATGGGAGCTGAGGCTAGAAAAAACCCATAGTCTCCCAAGATCACCCTATTGCCTACAACCCAACATTCAGTCCTATCTTCTGTTAATTTCAAACTGTTTCATTTCATCCATATCATGTTTCAAAAGTCACACCTTATTTGCAAATACGCCAAATCATTATGCATGGTGAGTTGTTTCTAAGCCTCTCAATCTCCTTCTCTAATGTTTTAAATCTCTCGCTTACCACATGATTAACGTCATACATGAAATCTCATGCAAGTTATGATCGTTTTATTCTTTGCAGTAATCACCATAACCTATATTCCTTGCCTCAGAGCAATAGGCTTGCAGAAAATGTGGGTTGCATTTAGCAAAAGGGGACGATTGATGCATCCATGTCCTAGTTTCTGGTATAAGACTTGAAGTAAGTATAGCTTAGTTTTACTGCCAGACCACTGGGCTGATTAACAGCTCTCCTGGGAGCTGGCGAAGGATTACACTTGTTTTTACGTGGCTAAGAACCCGTTGGTTACTAGCAACGGGACCTACAACTTATTGTGGAATCCAGAACCACATTATAGCGAGAAATGAATTTCTATCACCAGAAATAAATTCCTCTAATTCTTCATCAGCCGGCGGCGGAACGAACTCCGCCCATCGAATGACGGTCTGAAGCTCAACCAACTCGGCCAACAAAAGGCATAAGACTTGAAAAAAATCAGGAGTATATGCTATATATCATTTGCTTCAAAATTATCAATAAAATGTACCCGTGAATGAGTATATTTGAGGATTTGATTTCAATGGTTTTTAGGAAATTTGGTTAAATAAAAGCTCAATTAACAAGTTATTGTGTCATTTTCTCATGGGTTTTAGGTATGTTATAAAGGAATTTATAGCCTGGAATGTTTGCTCTCCAGCAATAAATACTTTATCATTGTCATACTACCATTGGCTTACTGTTGGCGACAGTAACTTCTTTTATTGCAATAATTTGCAAACAGGTCAGTGACACACACACACACACACACACACACACACACACACACACACACACACACACACACACACACACACACACACACACACACATATATATATATATATATATATATATATATATATATATATATATATATATATATATGTGTGGATTTCTTTTGAATCAGGAAAGTCATTCTCTTTTCATTTTGTCCTTTCAGATCTTGATATACCTTTTACTCGTGTCTCCACAGCAGTAATCTCGTACCATTCGTGTGATACTAAGGATTCGGAGCATGTTCTTTTTCTCGTAAATTCTTTAAACAAATTTATATTTTCAATAATCTTGATGATAATGAGTTTTTTTTAACACACTTCGTTGAACATCATCAAAACATCGAGCATCTGTTTTCTATGGAGAATTTATTATCATTGACCTTTGGAATTACTTGTTCCTCCCAACATTCTGAAAATCCCCAGGTTTTCTGCGTCTGCATGGGTCTCATTGAGGAAGTTTGCAGATTCTTTAACGACATATTAGATCATATATAAATCATACTGCTGAATAAGTTACATACACCTTCCCATTGGCGTATTATATTACTAGACATGAATGATCTCTGCCATGATTTTTTTTTTTTTTTACTATACAGCACAGAAATATGCACATGTACCACAGGAAAAATTGACTCACGGGTACAAGTCATGACCGGAAAAATTATTCACTAAAACAAACTTATCATGATTTGTACCCCTCTGAGTCAATTTTTCTAATAATCTCTATATATATATATATATATATATATATATATATATATATATATATATATATATATATGTGTGTGTGTGTGTGTGTGTATACACACATACACATATATGTATATATATATACATATATGTGTGTATGTGTATCTACACACACACACACACACACTACATATATATATATATATATATATATATATATAAAATAATATTTTATAAGACCAGGAAAAACATTCTTTATTGTACAAGCTTTCGAGTATAAAACCTCATCATCAGGCTGAAAAAACCAAACAGGATGAGAATCAATAAAATTAATAAAATGAATTGTCATAATAATCTTCAGAAAATACTAACAAGAAATATATAAAATGAACAAGTAAATACAAAACTAAAGGGCAGACACAAAATAACGAAAAATTAAAAACACAAACATAAAAATATGAAAAAATAAAACTAAAGTGAAATATAAACAAACTACCCACTCACAAAGTAAAATATTTAACTGACCTAATTGAGTACCTACTATGAAATTACGATGGCTAGTTGAATACCAGACCAGGTTGTTCAATTCCGGCTTCATCTTTTAATAGTCAGCGACTCTGAAATTAAAGGTCAGTCTATTTGGAACAAAAGGCAGTACCCAATCCAGGTCAGTGAAAGGATGATCTTGTATTTAAACTGTGTTCTCTAATGGCAGAAAAGGGTGGTTTGGAAAGGAAACCTGGTTCTAATAAAAGACCTCTGTGTTCCAAATTCTGTGTCTGAGCCAGCGGGAACTAGATCCCGTATCGCAGACCACACTGCGAACAAGTGAACAAGTAAACGACACAGGAATTAAGGTCCACAGGCAGAGTAGGCTTCTCTCTCAAAAGTGATCTTATTATAAAAGGATTACAGAAAACAAACCGGAAACTGATTTGAAACAATGCTTAAGTATTTCTTGTAACTTTCGGACCATATAGCTACTATGACCAAGGTAAGGCAATTTAATGTGCTTTACATCTTTACCTATGATACTTTGTACACCGGTCTGGGACAAAACTTTTCATTTAAAAATTTTTTCCAGAACTTTGTAAAATACAAAAATGGGATATGAGTTTTCAGAAAAATAATTCTGGAGAAAACCATATCTTGATGAAAATAAATTAAAATCACAACAAACATTGTAGGCTCTATTAATCAAAGTGCGTATTGAGTTCATCTTATACAACTTTGGCAAAAACTGAGAGTAATTCAATCCCAAGCCAGTAAGTACTTTTCCTATAAACAGAAGTCTCAAATTTGCCACTATTTCTGTATACCTGTACATCTAAAAATGACAACTTATTATCTGTTTCCGTCTCACATAAAAAGAAATGTTAGGGTGACGAGAAATTAAAATATTCAAAAAACAAATCAACATGTGATAATTCCTTAAACACAAGGAAAGTATCATCTACATACCTACAGTAATACAAAGGTTTGAAAGCACTAGGGCATTCAGACATCCAAATCCTTTTCACAATAACCCATGAAGCAATCCGCATATACAGGTCAAGGGAATTTCCTGCTTCTCCACCTATTTGATTATATAATTTACCATCAAAAGTAAAAATGCCATCAGCAGTTGCTAAATGTAATAATTTTTGCAAGTCTATTTTATTAAGTCCAAACACTGATAAATGGTTTTCCACATATATTATTAAGAATAATGTCGGTTGTTTCTTTCAATGGGATATTGGTGAAAAGAGAGGATTACATCGAAACTAGCCATTACAACATCTTGGTTAAATAGGAAACCCCTTTAAGACCTGTTATTACCTCAATTGGTACTTTTAGTTATAACCTGTCCAAGTTTTGGTTCCAATTTTAACCCTCTAACTTTAGGTGAATTTGCAACATATCTAATTCTTCCAAATTTGTTAAAGAATTATGCTCTTTCAGTTTTAACCAAGATGTTGTAATGGCTAGTTTCGATGTAACCTCTCTTTTCACCAATATCCATTGAAAGAAACAAATCGACATTATTCTTAATAATATATGTGAAAACCATTTATCAGTGTTTGGACTTAATAAAATAGACTTGCAAAATTATTACATTTAGCAACTGCTGATGGCATTTTTACTTTGATGGTAAATTATATAATCAAATAGATGGAGTAGCTATGGGAAATTCCCTTGAACCTGTATATGCCGGATTGCTTCATGGGTTATTGTTGAAAAGGATTTGGATGTCTGAATGCCTAGTGCTTTCAAACCTTTGTATTACCGTGGTATGTAGATGATACTTCCTTGTGTTTAAGAATTATCATGTTGATTTGTTTTTGAATATTTTAACTCTCGTCACCTAACATTTCTTTTTACTTGTGAGACGGAACAGATATGTAAGTTGTCATTTTTAGATGTACAGGTATACAGAAAATAGTGGCAAATTTGAGACCTCTGTTTATAGGAAAAGTACTTTTACTGGCTTGGGATTGAATTACCTCAGTTTTTCCACAAATTTATATAAGATGAACTCAATACGCACTTGATTAATAGAGCCTACAATGTTTGTTGTGATTTTAATTTATTTCATCAAGATATGGTTTTCCTCCAGAATTATTTTTCTGAAAACTCATATCCCATTTTTGTATTTTACAAAGTTCTGAAAAATTTTTTAAATGAAAAGTTTTGTCCCAGACAAGTGTACAGTAATTAAGCTAGTAAAGATGTAAAGTACATTAAATTGCCTTACCTTGGTCATAGTAGCTATATGGTCCGAAAAAGTTACAAGAAATACTTAAGCATTGTTTCCTCAAATCAGTTTCCGGTTTGTTTTCTGTAATCCTTTTCGGCAAATAAGATCACTTTTGGAGAGAGAGCCTACTCTGCCTGTGGACCTTAATTCCTGTGTAGTTTACTTGTTCACTTGTTCGCAGTGTGGTCTGCGATGACGTGGATCTAGTTCCCGCTGGCTCAGACACAGAATTTTGGAACACAGAGGTCTTTCTATTAGAACTAGGTTTCCCTTTCCAAACCACCTTTTCTGCCATTAGAGAACATGTTTAACACAAGACCATCCTTTCACTGACCTGGATTTTCGGGTACTGTCTTTTTGTTCAAATAGACTGGACCTTTTAATTTCAGAGTCGCTGACTATTAAAAAGATGAAGCCGGAATTGAACAACAACTCGTCTGGTATTCAAACTAGCTATCGTGTAATTTCATAGTAGGTACTCAATTAGGTCGTTAAATATTTTACTTTGTGAGTGGTAGTTTGTTTATCTTTCACTTTTAGTTTTATTTTCATATTTTTATGTTTTGTTTTTAATTTTTCGTTATTTTACGTCTCACCCTTTTAGTTTGTATTTACTTGTTCATTTTATATATTTCGTTAGTATTTTTGCTGAAGATTATTATGACAATTCATTTTATTGTAATTTTATTGATTCATCCTGTCAGTTTTTTCAGCCTGATGATGAGTTTTCATACTGAAAGCTTGGTAAATAAAGAATATATATATATATATATATATATATATATATATATATATATATATATATATATATATATATATATATATATACAGGAAAAATTGACTCAGAATTTATAAATCATGACCGGTTTCGTTTTAGTGAATAATTTTTCCGGTCATGACTTGTACCCCGTGAGTCAATTTTTCCTGTGGTACATGTGTATATTTCTGTGCTGTATAGTAAAAAAAAAATCATGGTAGAGATCATTCGCGTCTAGTAATATAATACGCCAAGGGAAGGTGTATGTAACTTATACAGCAGTATGATTTATATATGATCTAATATGTCGTTAAAGAATCTGCAAACTTCCTCAATGAGACCCATGCAGACGCAGAAAACCTGGGGATTCTTCGTGAATGTTGGGAGGAACAAGTAATTCCAAAGGTCAATGATAATAAATTCTCCATAGAAAACAGATGCTCGATGTTTTGATGATGTTCAACGAAGTGTGTTAAAAAAAACTCATTATCATCAAGATTATGGAAAATATAAATTTGTTTAAAGAATTTACGAGAAAAAGAACATGCTCCAGATCATAGTATCACACAGATGGTAATGAGATTACTGCTGAGACACGAGTAAAAGGTATATCAAGATCTGAAAGGACAAAATGAAAAGAGAATGACTTTCCTGATTCAAAGAAATCCATTGACTACCAACTCCAATAAATGAGAGTGTTGTCAGTGTCAACCTATTGAACAGACTCCTTGACTGAACGAAATTATAGCTATGGGTTGAATTTTGTTTTGTTTTCCAGTGCAATAAAGGGCACGGAAATAACTAAAGGGCTATGCCTTTTTGAGAAGTGTAGTGACATTTCCAATGAGGACATGAATATAAGGAAGGGGACACTCCAAATTTCCCAAAAGAATCAACGATCCATCAATGTACTGAAGGTGATAAAAGCATGCAGATGAAAGTTAACAAATCTGATCACTGTTAATTCTAATTAAAAGTGATTATGTAGGAAAAATTAACGATGTTTTGAATGACGAAAATACATACAACGAATTACACGAAAATCCTACTTACAGTGAAAGTAGTAATTTTAATAAAGTTAAAGAATTGCCATAGAATCATGAGGCTAACTGCTAACACAGGTAGGTGACTTGTTGAATGTAAGATAGACCATAAAAAATTAATGCTGTTCACAATATCATAACAGGAGATAGTAAAAGGTAGTAGAGAAGGTAGAAGACCAAATACGAAAACCATAAAATGACTGGTGAGGAGAAAATGGGATAAAATATACGTAGGAAGCACTGAATTAATGTGGAATAAATAAAACAAAGCAAGAGCTCAAAAAGGAAATATTAGGAACAGAAAAGGGTACAGAAGATAAGAAGAAGGAGATTGCTAAGCTGGGATTCACTGATGGGAGGGGTAGAAAGAAATGTATAGATGAATTCAGTACAGGAGATGAAGTAATAATGATGAAAGACCAGACTAGATATGCTGGAGCTACACTGTGACTTTGAAATCAAAAATAAAACATGAGCCTTGAATAATATGGAGAGGAAGAAGAACAGAGGAACCTCTGAGTGCAAAAGTTTCCAGGGCTTTATCGCCTAAAGCAACCGGTAGAAAGTTTCTTCTCCAAAATCTACGCTCAATTTACTTAAAAATAACGAGCCGGCGATTGACTCTAGATATGAGTGCCAAATTCTAATTTAATAAACATCTCGATATTGTTACTTATGCTTTGAAAGGCACTACTTTATATACCAAAAATACCACATAATAATAATAATAATAATAATGAAAATTGTGAAACTAGGCTCACAAGTAATTTGTACACTAATTTTGTTAATGTTTCTGGTGACCTAACAACCAAACATACTTGATCATCACTTGATGTAATTTACGACTGTCATTTGTCTATGTCCGTGAGGCGAAAGATTAAGGTCAAGCACGACACCGTCATCGACTGTGGTTTAGCATCGAATTTTTTTTAAAGTGGGAAAGGGATTTCTTATTGCTCTTGAAAAGGATTTTTTAATAGCCGAAATTAAAGAGCAAATTTTAGGAGGCGTCACCATTTCTCCTTAAGAGAGTAAATCCTTCTGGAGGAACAGTTCTCTTTACGGAGGAACACGCAAAGGCTACTTTTTTTTTTTTTTTTTTTTTTTTAGCCCAATGTCTACGGGAGCTCATCGTTAGTTAATGGTTTCTGATTGTAGAAAGTCATGAGAACAGAGCATAGTTGAGTCAAAGTCTCATTATATAAAAATATTTGACTATTGTACCAGATTTACTTTACGGTTCCTGCATGACTGCAATGCTATTTTTCTAATTTTTTTTTTTTACATTATGAAGCTTTTCTTTCACTCGAAATATAGTTTTCTTATAATAGTGCTTAAAATATATTCACGAAAGTATCGTAAGTAAATAAGATCCAATTTTTAATGAATGGGGGATACTGAAGACCGTGTTAAATTTCTCTTCTTTTTACTCTGGTATGTCCCAGTATTAGCAATTCTGTCTGTTAAGACCGACTCACCTCCAAGTCAGAGGTGTAAATTGCCCTTGTATTAAAATAGCAACGTCGAAGGGAATTCTTCAACAAACCCCTTACCTTATTTCTTTATTCCATCTTTCACTTTCTGTATAATTCTCTCAGATTTCTTCTATTTTATCCTCATTCTTCTCCAAGCTCAACTTCTGAAAATATCTTCATTTGTATAACTATTACCTTTCGTGCACTGTGAACATTTCTTTTATTTTATCGGTGGTACTATCATTCTCACAGTTCGCATTTCAGTAATATTTTCTGTAACGAATTCAGCATTTAGCTGGGTGCATTACTTAGTAGGTAGTAGTCCAAAAGCTGAATTGCAATGAAATAGCTAATAAGAAACACGAAGATATCTTTTTCGACACCTGCGATCACCACTTAATTTCGCTGACTGCTTGCAAATTACAATCCGTTTGATCACAAAATAAAAGGTCCCTGATAACAATATTGCTGAGAAACACGACATATGTAATTGTTTTTGTTTTCTTCAGGTAACAAAAATTCAACGAATGATGACAACTAACCGATCGCGTGACCTATGTGTGGCTTTTTTCTATCCTAAGTATTGCTCGATTTGCGATGGACTTTAAAAGGTCGATAAGAACAGACTTTTTTTGTTGCACAGAAACCACCACCAAGCTACCATTAATTATCTCTTGATTGACCCTTCTTGCTTTTCCTCGTGCACGACGTCACTTTTCTATTTTCGTGTCTGAACTCTGTAAAGAATTTCCTCAAATGCTGCCGCGTTTTGCCTGTACTGGTGACTGGAAACATTATTTCTCTTTCAATGTATCATTCGTAGCTATGAACATTTCGGGTGTAATTACATAATTTGTATTTCCAAATGTCCATGTATGGGTGCGAAAGTTTTAACTGTATATTTGCATGCATTTTTGTGACTAAATGCCAATTTAAATTGATATGTTTACATTCATGTCATTATGGTGAATATACATATATCTGTCTTTACAACAAATATAATTGCATGCATATTTATGTATGTGTTATGTGCTGCCGAAATGTATACATGTACTTCTACAGATCTATTTAACTACATACATGAATACTTTCCTGTCTGTACATACAGATGCGCATAGTTATACATCTGTAAAATATGAGTATACATGGGGCTTGCGTGTATTCCCTTGTGTATGTATTTTAACATGTAAAATTTAAATATTTTCATAAATACTGTACCATACTCGTGTGCATGAATGTTTATGTTGTGTATTTCTATATGTAAATGTGGATTTGCATATGTTTATCTCTACAGTGTATGCATTGATATATACAACTGTGCATTTTCATGTGCTTGTGTTTACTATGTATGTATATGTTTATACCTACACTATTAAATGCATAGAAATAGATTTACATATACACAGCCATGTACACATGTATGCATTCAAACAATCGGGCATGTTTACATATATAGAGCTGTATGTATAAATGTATGTGTAAATGCAAATGATTAAAATGCGCGTATTTGCAAGTGTACGAATGCGCGTATGTTCGTGTGCATGCCAGTTTACATGCATACCTACGCATGTGTGCTTTCTGTAATTTAACAGTTTAATATTTTTCTTAAATAGGCCCATAAAAGCAAATAAAGAAATGTGGATGAAGCGCTCTATTTCGGCCAGTACACATCGGCACTCGCCTGGGTGGAAAATGAGAGAAGAGAAAGTGCTACAGGGGCAATGTTTATATGGAATCAAAAGGTCTCTACACTGAATCAGTTGGGATTTATGAAGGTATTCCTGCCGGATTTGTTTACTTCCAGGAGATTACTTGCGTCCTGTTCTTAATAGGAGATGGAGTACAATTCTGACTGGACTACAGGGTTGACCTGGGAGTTACTTAGCGGTGGTTATTTGGTGGTACTTAGGTTGGTTGTATTATCTTTTAATCTGAGGATTCAGGGAGGTTTTGTTGACGATGTCTACCTTTCACTGCCCTTCTCACAAGATAAAAAGATATCCAGTCAAACCTACTAACAGATAACCAACACTAATTAACTCCTAGGCATCCCTGTAATCCAGGGTCCAGAGTTGAGAACTGTAATCCATCTCCTATCAAAAGCAGCACATTCTGGAAGAAAACTCCAAACCGGTTCATTCTCAACACCTTTTGAATGTAGCTCGTGTACCACCTCTGAGATCTTATCATGTTTTAAGAGCCTCCATGGTCAGTGGTTACGTATACTGCTGTCTTGCACAGTTCAGCATTCGCCATTCTGCTGCTGTTTACATGTATATTCTTCGACAGTTGGAAGAGGTGGAGTATTTTATAATTATTAGTGAGACCGTGATTAGTTCCAGGAAGAAGAGACCGGCACTTACAGGTTATTATACAGACGAAGGTTGCCCTCCGCCAGCAACGTTGTAAATCTTGTCAGTTTCAGGCTATACAAATTCCGGACTGCATGGAAATGTGGATGCTTTTCACCTGATCTCTGAGATTAGAGTATTAATGAATACAGGAGCAAACACTTGTAGGTGTTCTTTATATTGGAAATTTAAATTTCCCTATAATTCTGCGAAAGTTAACAGTGACAAAAATGAATATTAGTTCTGGTCTGTTTTTTAAATTGGTTGGTTTAAATGTTGAGAAAATCGTTAAGCAAATAAAAAAACTCATGCATACGCGTGGAACATGGGAGACTTATTTTAATATTTCTGCTTGGCAAAGAAGGAACAAAGCTCCGAAAAGAAGTCATCTAATTATTAGTGCAAATGAAATTAGAACCGAGGCATAATGGAGCTTAAGGTTCCTTAGTAATTCTTGCAGTTAAACTGAATCACTGCTTTGCTGAAACTTCCATTAATCAGTTTTAATGGAGATTTATTCGAATGTCGTTTATCAGAAAAATGCATCACTGAATCTGTCCTATATTTGACTCAAATCCTAGCTCGGTTACCATTTCCCGGGCTCTAAGAAGTGTAGTTCTCCTTTCCGTGGAAATCAGTAATTCTAGGAATGCACGGCTCCATGATTGCTTCTTTCTATCTACGGCCAAACTTCGGAGCTCTCTGTTGCTATTTTCCAAAATAATTATAGCCTTTGACTTCTGCATTAAATGGAAGGTAAGGTGTCGATAACCATATTGTTGCGGTGCCAGCTTAAGTCGAACATTTAATCAAATAAAGACAAAGAACCTTGTAGTACAGTGAGAACTCGAGTGGTATAATTTACGGATGGCTAGAGCCAAACTTAAAAATAAAACAGCGTTTTTCCATTGAGGTTCATATTTCCCCATAACGCTTCTAAGCATTAGGCGGATTTTCATTTATTTGTAAACTGTTGTCCTAATAATGAGACTGAAGAGCAGTTAACAGCGTCAAAATTATTATCATCGTGATGAAGATTATCATTATTAATATTTCTTTCTTTTGGAAGACAGCCTCTAGTCCACAAGAACCTAAACAGCTTTCACGGTAATATTAAGAATGTGTCTACTTCTTTCCCGTGTACAGGCTCGAAGCGGCTGTCAGGCTGCTGAACTTCATTACGCGGGGGGCTCACTTTTGATGTAAGTGCTAGATAAGGGGCCACCAAAACTTCTAGACCAACCACCCATTCACAGAGTCTTGGATCCCTCATAGAACCCCAAGCTTGCACCAAGAAACTTATATTAATAATATAATAATAATAATGTTAAACTAAAATATTTTCAATTATCACACGACTGCAATGCCAATGATGAATACTAACGCGTTGACAGACCCCTGGTAGCACACAATATGAGACAAAAAAAAAATTAAAGTCAGTTCATATCTGTAGAAACATTGTCTAGTGCAAGGTCTAGACCTTGGTCTCGTGATTCCAACCGCTGGTAAAGCATTATAACTGTATCATAATGATTATAAATCAATAAAAAGAATGAAAAATAAGATGATAAAGAATAAATAATACGTAAATTTGATATATATAAAAAAATAACTGCCCTTGTCCCTCTGAATTTATTGACCCTGTGGAATGTTCCATCGATCCCAAAGAATTGATAATAACAACTTGAGAGGCCCCGAGCTACGTGATGGATGTGGCCGAAGGATTTTTCTATTACGACGCCATGTAATCACAGCGGCCCGTGTGGAAAGGTATTGTTCCATAACTCTTAAACAAATAGAAAAAACCTTTTGGAGTGATAACAAATATTTATTTAATTAATTACAAGAGCTATTATATATTTAAGTCAGGGACTCCAGGATTTATAACGTCGGTCACAGCCATGAATGTGGTCTATGTAGTGTTGGCAGTTGCTGAGCAAGATACCGAGTACAGCCACAAGCTTCAAGTAAATTTCCTGACAGTGCAAGACACGAGATTTGATTAAATGACTGATAATCATTACGAAATCCGAAAAAAATTCTTCTATGACCGAATCAGTTCGATACTATGGTCATCACTGCTTCAAATTAC